>NC_090814.1:15861379-16164409 GCF_000390325.3 Nicotiana tomentosiformis | reverse complement strand
ATCCGCAACATTTTGAATACAGAATAGGGCATCAAGTTAATACTTGCCCCCAAATCACATAGAGCTTTGGCGAAATCGGCACTCCCAATAGTGCACGGGATTGTGAAAGCACTAGGGTCTTCCAACTTTGGATCCATGGAGTGCACCATAGCACTTACTTGATGTGTCATTTTGATTGTTTCATAGTTCATTGATCTTTTCTTTGTTACAAAATCCTTCATGAACTTGGCATATCCCAGCATTTGTTCTAAGGCTTCAACCAACGGCACATTTATGGACAAACTTTTCATCATGTCAATGAATTTCTTGAATTGATTCTCATTGTTTTGCTTTGCAAGTATTTGAGGGTATGGAGGAGGAGGCCTTGGCATTGGTACCTTAGCCTTTGGCACTACCGGTTCTAGCATGTCAGTCACGTGCTCCCTAGACGGGTTCACTTCTTCTTGCGTCTCCTCCACATTTTCATCAATATCAATCCTCGTTGCTTCATTAACTTGAACATCATTGCTTGGATCATCATCTTCTTGCACCAACACATCATCACCTACATGTATTCTTTGGTTTGAGGTACTAGCAACTCCAACTCTACTACTTCTTGTTGTCACAGCCATTGCATGCCCCGTATTCCCACCTTTCGGGTTCACCACTGTATCACTAGGTAGTGCCCCCTTTGGGCGAGTATTTAAAGCTTGAGAAATTTGTCCAAGTTGAACCTCCAAGTTGCGGATAGAAGTGTTGTGGGAGGCTAATTGGGCATCGGAGTCGGCGTTTTTCTCCATTATTTGCTTAAACATGTTTTCAATCCGTCCCATTTCACTATTGGAAGAACTAGGACCTTGCGACGGATATGGAGGCGGGTTGTTTGGTTGTTGATACATCGGGGGCCTCTGAAAACCCGACCCCTGATTTCCTTGATTGCTATTGTTGCAACCCCCTTAATTATTGTTGTTCCCCTAATTGCTTTAATTGTTGCCACCCTAATTACCTTGATTATTTCCTCCCCAATTGCCTTTATTACCTTGATTATCCTAATTTCTTTGATTATTATTGTTACCACCACTCCAATTTCCTTGGTGGCCTTGGTTGTTACAGTTTCCTTAGTTTCTTTGTGATCTCCATTGTTATTGATTTGGAGCATTGCTTCTTTGACCTTGATAATTGTTGACATATTGAACCTCTTCATCTTGCTCATCATATGAATCATCTTGATTATACCCACTATTACTTTGCTCAAATTGTTCCAGATGGTTTTGTACTTGTTGACCTCGTTGTCGTCTCTTGTTTACCATCATGTTCACCCATTCCATAGTATTCACCTATTTCGACCCTTGAACTTGTTGAAGCTGAGCCTTGGCCAATTGATTCATGGTGGTTGTCAACTCCACAATAGTTTGCCCATGATCATGTAGCTCCTTGTGTAGGTGAATAACATTTGGGACACCCTGAGGAACATTGGCTCTACTTTGCCATGCCGAAGAGGTGTCCGCCATCTCATCCAAGATTTCACAAGCTTCAGAATAAGGCGTGTTCATGAAGTTACCCCCAGCGAGTTTATTTACCACACACTAATTTGTTGTGTTGATCCCCTTGTAGAAGGTCTGTTGGATCATGGCCTCGGTCATATCATTGTTCGGGCATTCTTTGACCATGGTGCGATATCTTTCCCAAATCTCGTGCAATGGCTAATTGGGATCTTGTTTGAAAGCTAAAATTTCATCCCTTAGTATATCCATGTGTCCCGGAGAGAAGAATTGGCAATGAACTTCTCGGCCAGCTCATCCCAAGTGTGGATGGAATGATTGGGGAATCTCTCTATCCAGTCCAAAGCCTTTCCCTGTAGAGCAAAGGGAAACAACCTTAACCGCAGTTCATCCTCGATGACATTTGTTTTCTTGCTCCCCCAACTAGTATCGACGAAAACCTTGAGATGCTTGTAGGCATTTTGGTATGGAGCTCCGGTGAAGAAACCCCGTTACTCAAGCAGTGTAAGCATCACGTTGGTAATTTAGAAGTTGCCCGCCCTAATCTGGGGCTGGACTATTGCACTTGCATAGCCCTCATTCGGCAACACCCGGTGCGCTACTCTTGGTGGAGGCAGCCGGCCTCGCATGTTTACTTAAGGTTCGGGATGGATCGTCATCTACCTTCTCCCCAATTGTAAATTTTTGAGGGGCTCATTGTTAAGGGCCATTTTGTACCTAAAAGCAATTCACAAACAAAATTAGTGACTCGGAAGGAAAGAAAGACAAAACACACAAATACCTAGATATATAGATAAATCCGTTTAACTCCTCGACAACTGCGCCAAATATCGATCACGGCCAATCTCACACCAGAATTAAGTAGTGAGGCGGTCGATGCAATAATAAACCCAACAAAGGTCGGGATCGAATCCACAGGGAGTTAGAATATGGGATTAGGTGTATATCTAAGTTAATTACAAGTTTTGGCTTCAATTTCACCTCCACAAACTTGATTGGTGTTCTACTTCTAACTTTACTCTAAAGACTGCAATAATTAAACTAAGGACAATATTTTTGTTGTTTTTTTTCAAATGTTTAAAGAGACTAGGTTAGTGACTTCTACCTAGGTGGATATCTAACGGGTAGCAAAATCTAGGGCAAGATTGATTAATTGGGATTGTAATATAGCTATCACACCCGGGTACTCACTATATACCTCTCGGTAATTTGAGTGATTTTGTCCAATTTGGCTTTCTCAAGTCCAAATGAGTATTCATGCAAATCAAGTGATATTAGCTCAAGTTGGTTATTACTATCTCTAGGTTTAACCCTTTAATTGGCGCTATCAATTTCTTGAGTTCACCCCAATTCCTTGTTAGCCTAGTTTTCCTAAACTTAGTCCCTTTTTCTCAAGTAGAGACTAAGTCATAAAGGCATGAATCAATGTTTGCAACTATTAATTCTTGAGTTCTAGCAAGAACTAGGCTAAATATCACTAACACATTCACATTCAAGCACTAAAATCAAATACCCAAACTAGGGTTGGGTCACAACCCTAGTTATGGGTTTAGCTGCTCATGAAAATAACAGAAATTAAAGATGAAATAAAGATAAAATCCACAATATTAATTTATGGAACGAAAATCTAATGTTAAGAAGTGAATCTAGTACAAAATTTTCGAAAACAGAAAAGTCAGCCGTCTCAGGTGCTCCTATAAAACATAACATTCCCTAAAATGACAAAAAGTTCTATTTATACTAAGCTGAAAATATCTAACAAAAATGCCCCTGCGGAGGTTGTGCGGTCGCGTAATTCTGAGTGCGGCCACACTCTTGCTTTCGCGGCCGCATAATTCTGATGCGGTCCGCATTCTTCTCTTTTGGATTTGGGTTGAGCTGAACTTTTGCGGACTGCATAATTCTAAGTGCGGCCGCGCTCCAGATTATGCGGCCGCATAAAAGTGATGCGGTCTGCACTTGCTTGAGTTTGGCTTGAAATCAACTCTCTAATTCTACATCTTGTGGACCGCATAATTTTGATCGCGTCCGCACAAGGGACTTCCGCGGCCGCACAATTCTGGTGCGGTCCGCACTTCTCTCTTTTGCTCAAGTTGTCAGCTCTCTGAATCTCAATCATCGCGGTCCGCAAAATTTCAATTGCGGCCGTAGAATAACTTTTGCGGCCGCACATTTTTGGTGCGGTCCGCGTTCTTCATTTAGCCCAAAATCACACTCTCTGAATCTCCCTCTTACGGACCTAATTTTGATTGCGGGTGCACAATATTTGTGCGGTTCGCACTTCAGACCTCTTTGCCCAGCCTTGGTTTTTGTTCAACTTTTGACTCCTTTGTGAGTTGATTTTGATTCCTTTGGCTCATTTTGAATAATTCCTGCAAGCAAGCATATTTCATTAGTTTTCGGGAATACCTTCAAGCATTTTTAGCCTAAAACACAAGTAAAAGAGAGTAAATAATATTTTAAAATCCCTAATAATCAATGATCCACCTTGTTCCTCTATGGACAAGGACAACACTATGTGAGGATGAGTATAACGGACAGATTCTGATCCCTAGGATAAGAAGGCTCCAAAAAGAGTGGAACGACCTGATCACAATGCTAATGGGTCAAAACTCATGGTGTACTCCTAAGTATTATGTCTGGATCAACGAGGAAAACGAGCTGGCCCGGGCCAAGCAGAGAGGGTATAGCCTAGCTAGAGGACGCAGTGGCTGCTTTGCAAATCTACCATGAGATCCTGCCACATTACCTTGTGACTACCTCAATGCACCGTCAAGTGGTCCCATGATCCATCGATCACATGTTTCCACCTATTGAAGATGATGATCGGGTAGTGGAGTACATCCAAATAGAATCTTATACAGAGCTAGAAGAAGATCCAGAGGAAGGGTCGGAGTTCAACGATGACGGGGAGGAGTTTAAAGAAGACTCGGAGGAATATCCAGAGGAACAACCAGAAAAAGAGGAGATGGGAAACGATCTCGGGGGGTCGGAGTTCAACGTTGATTTACCCTTCTTTCCCACTTTGTACCCTTATCCCCAGTAAAAGGGCAAGTTGTTCAAGCCCATGCAATTGTATGAAATAGTGATGTAATCTTTGTTCCCGCTTATTTCAGTCTAAATTATTAATGAAAACAAACTTGCTTCGTATCTAAATGTGTCAAGTCTAAATGTTTGTCAAACATCTGCGATCTAGGCCTACCTCTAACAATGAGAGGTCCCGCGAATTCTAGGAAATGCGCTACCCTTAATGCGTGAATTAATTGCTTTGTGTTATTTCTTGCTTGTATAAATGAAGAACTGACTCTTGTTTCTTTTCTTTCTTCTCATTTTTTCTTTTGATTTATTATTACCCCTAAAGGAAAGTTGGTTTGTGTCGACCCAAAACTGGCGGAACCACCGTACAATCTAAGATCAAAGGGAAAGATATCAGCTACAGAGAACCCATCTGAACATGCTCTGGTCACAGCCGACAACCTGGGGCGATTGGGGGAGAAGGACGATTTCAGGAATGATGAACACGTGGATAGGATGGCCCAGAAAATGGAGTCTCTAAGGGAGGAAGTACAACATATCAGGGAACTAGCACATCTTTCCATGACAACGCTTCCTCAACCACCTCGCTTTCCTTCTTTGGATTCGATTCCTGACCATTTTCCTTCCACATCAGGCCAAAACAACAACACCCCAACTTCAGTCCCCACTACCCAAGTCATACCTTCAGTAACCCCTGCAAACCCACCAGACCCCCTATCCACACTCCCTGCGTACCATAATACGTTCAAACACCACAAAACCCATCTATCACCACTAACACAACTCACACCACTCCTCATGACGAAGTCACATTTACCGGTCACTCAAATCAACACATACATGTGGCACATACCGCCACTCATAAGTGATATGTTCCCCTGCATATGCCATTTCTTAACCAACCTTTACAGCGCCTGTCACGGTAAGGGTGCCTTATGCGATTCACCAATACGCCAAGATAGAGAGGGAAGCTAGGTGTAAGGGAGAGGAGTCAGTATCTGAGCAGCTGCAAATCTTGAGAAAATGAATGAAGAACCTCCAAGTCGCTTTGGACTAAGAGGATCTGTGTATCCATTCGGATGTGGATATGCCATCAGGGTATAAGCCTCCAAATTTTGATATCTTCGATGGGACCGGTGACCCCCACGCGCATTGGAGGGCATATTGTGAAGTTAGTCGGGGTGGAGAGAAACGAGAAGCTAAGAATGAAGTTATTTATAAGGAGCCTAAGGGGAGAAGCACTCACTTGGTATACTCGACAGGATCCGCAAAATTGGAGAACTTGGCAAGATATGGTGTAGGACTTAATGAATCGCTTTTGATTCAACATAGAGATCACTCCTGATAGGTTCGCACTGGTAAACCTACAGAAAAGGCCATCTGAGTCATTCCAAGAATATGCACGTCGGTGGAGGTCAGAGGCTGTCAGGGCGCAACCTCCGTTGGACGACAGTTAATTAACTAAGTATTTCATCAGAGCCCAGGCAGGGATATACTTCGAAACAATGATGGGAATGATGGGACAGAAATTCCCTGAGCTGGTCAAGATGGGAGATTTCTTAGAAGAAAGTATAAAATCTGGTAAAGTACAATCCATGGAAGCACTGCAAGCGGCCAATAAGACCATCCAATCAGGGTCAATTGGTAGTAGAAAAAAGAAGAAAAAGGAGGTCTCAGCAGTCGTCCCTTACTATCAACCCAACCCACATCACGAAAACACTTCACATTCCCCAAAAAACCATTCACCTCCACCTTCCTATTCTCCAGTCTATAACACCCAGCCATATTATCATCCTCAACTACAATGCAACCCTTCTCGAGCCCACAACAACCCGAACCCAAAACAACCATATGATCTTGTCCTAACTACTACCCATCAAAACCAACCCGCTTATACATCATGCCCTGGTCCCAGGTTTGAAGAAAGGGATCCCAGAAATTATACCCTGATTGTTGAGCCTCTGGCCCAATTGTTCGAGAGATTGAGAAGAGCAAGATTGATACATCCAGTGGAAGGAAGGGTTCCTATGTATTCCTCCAAGTATTTTGATGCAACTAAAAGGTGTGTGTACCATTCCAACGTGCTTGGGCATGATACTGAAGATTATTTTAAGCTGAAAATGAGATTGAAACACTGATCAATAGCGGATCCACTTAGTGCACTCTGGTGCCACCCAATGTGAATCGCAATCCGCTACCAAATCACCAAAACCAGGTAGTCAACATGATCATATTGGACGAAGAATATGATCTAAAGGGAACTATTGTCATAGTAGGATATGCAGAAGCTGCCAGGATCCCACCTCAAAGGGCTCTAATGATTACCGTACAAGTGAGACATACAGTGACAGTTCAGAATTGTCAGCGACAACCTGCCAATGCTACAGGGGATGAAGAGAGTCGTGAATACAAAATTGTCCCATGGACGTACTAGCAGAAGGGGAAGGCCAAGATGACAGACTCTGTCGTAGCCCATGGTATGACTAAGTTTAGGAGATGCTACGCTCCTGAAGATGCAAATCGAGGGAACTTGGGAAGAGAGAAGATTCAAAGAAGGAACATAACGGACCTAGAAGCCGCCAAATTCTGGATGAGAATGTCGACCAAAGAGTACTTCGTGGAGGAGCAACTGAAGAAAACTTCAGCATAGATATCAATCATGGACTTGCTAATGAGTTTCAACAGTCATAAGGATGCCATTTTCAAAGTACTAAGTGGGGTAAGTGTGCCAAGCAACACCACCAGTGAGGCACTGGCCGTAATAATTGGGAAAATGGTTATAGCAAATATGATCACTTTCAGAAGAGATGAACTTCCCGTCAAAGGCACAAGTCACAATAAAGCTCTTCATATCACTGTCAAATGTGGGGACAAAGTGGTGTCCCGAGTACTGGTCGATGGAGGGTGAGGAGTCAATATTTGTATGCTTTCTGCTTTACCGGAATTGGGAATTCATTTGAGTGAAGTCAAGGAAATCCACGTGAGGTTAAGGGCCTTTGAGGGTTCGCAGAAGGATGTCATCAGATAAATTTATTTGGCTTTGCATATCGGACCTGTTGAATTTCCCATATTGTTTCAAGTCATGGATATCTCTTCTTCCTACAACTTGTTGCTGGGAATGCCCTAAATACACATGGTAGAGGCCGTCCCATCCACTCTACACCAATGCATGAAATTTGAGTAGGGATATCAGAGAATCATAGTCCACGGTGAGTGGGGTCACTCCTCTTATTTGGGGCATGTTGTTCCATTCATTGAAGGGCTAGACGGAGTTGCTTTCCATGCAGTGGAAAACATGCAGACCACCGAAATGGAAGAAACTAAACAAAACTTGTGAATGCAGTTACCGTATATATCCAAGATGGCTATAAGGGAGATGATAAAATATGGATACAGACAAGGAACAGGTTCGGGAGCTAGGTCGGATGGGATCACACAGCCAATTAAACCTAATGGGTAGAAAAGAAGGGTCGGCATAGGATATCAGCTTCCGGTGGGGAAAGCTCATGTCGATAGCACCGGGAAAAAGGTTTTTGTACTAGAGCATGTTTCAAGTCCAGTCCAGAGTTCAATACAAGAAGATGATATCACCGACGAATTGGGAAAGTTGTTCATGAATATGATTGAGGAATGTTTTGAAGGGACTAACATCAAGCCACCGACCATCAGGGATGCTAAATGAGGGGAAGAGCTTCGGAATTGAACCGCCCGTCCAAATTTGGTTCGCTGGGAGTCTTGGTAGTATGGAATTGTAAAAGTTTTCTTTTTGAAAAGTGCACGGTCAATTGAGGCTTGCACCGTGTCTGTACCCTTTTGTTATTTGCCTTTTTTGAACGCTTAAGGCGTTCCTCTTTTGATGAAATAAAAGAATAATTTTCTTAAAATATTGCAAATTTATTACCGCTTCATTTATACTTATCTTTTATTTTCAGTAATCAAAATGCTAAAAACCTGCGTTCTGCGATTTTGACATGTAACAAAATCGTCGAGCGCAACGACCCAAATTACGAGGAGTATGACGAGAGTATGATGCCAGACAATCTCCCACAGGAGATCGAACAACTGGAAAGTCAGAAAAAACCCAACCTCAAAGAAACAGAAGTGGTCAACCTTGGAAGTGAAGAAGATGTGAGAGAAACCAGAATCAGCATTCATCTAGAAGCCGAGCAGAAGGAAAAACTAGTTGAGCTCCTCCGATAATATATTGTAGTGTTTGCATGGTCATATGATGACATGTCGGGATTAATTACTAACATTGATTCGCATTGACTGCCCAGTGATCCTACCATACAGCCAGTCAAGCAGAAATTGAGTCTGAGGATAAAGGAGGAAGAAACTAAGAAGATAGAGGCGAATGTGGTAAGAGTCACAAATTATCCCAACTGGTTGGCAAATATTGTCCCAGTATCCAAGAAAGATAGAAGGATCAAAATATGTGTGGATTACCGAGATCTCAACAAAGCTAGTCCAAAGGACGACTTCCCTTTACCAAACATCCACATCCTCATCGACAATTGCGCAAAGCATAAACTGCAGTCGTTTGTGGATTGTTTTGCTGGGTACCACCAAATCTTAATACACGAGGAAGATGCAAAAAAGATAGCTTTTACCACACCTTGGGGAGTTTACTGCTATAAAGTCATGTCGTTCGGTCTCAAGAACGTCGGTGCCACCTACATGCCATGACGACCCTTTTTCACGACATGATTTATAAATAGATTAAAGTGTATATGGATGACGTCATCATCAAGTCTCAAAAGAGTTTAAAGCGCTTGGATGATTTTAGGAAATTTTTCGAATGCGGAGGTACAATTTGAAATTGAACCCATCAAAGTACGTGTTCAGAGCCCCTATTGGAAATCTGTTAGGATCCATTGTAAGCAGGAAGGGGATAGAACTGAACCCGTCAAAAATCAAGGCCATTCAGGAATTGTCACCTCCAAAGAGTAAGAAAGATGTGATGAGTTTCCTGGGTAGACTAAATTACATCAGTCGCTTCATAGCCTAGTCCACGGTAATCTTTGAACCCATTTTAAAGTTGCTGAAAAAGGATGTTGCCACAAAATGGATAGAAGAGTGCCAAAAAGCCTTTGACGGAATCAAGGAGTATCTTTCAAATCCACCAATTTGGTTCCCCCCGAACTCGAAAAGCCATTATTACTATATATGTCAGTCTTGGATAACGTCTTCGTCTATGTGTTGGGACAGCATGACGAGACTAGGAGAAATGAGTAGGCCATCTACTACTTAAGTAAGAAGTGCATGACATGCGTGGCCAAATATACTTTGATAGAATGCACTTGTTGTGCTCTGACTTGGATCTCCCAGAAACTAAGGCATTACATGTCAGCATATACTACCTACCTGATATCTCGGCTCGACCCACTCAAGTACATCTTCTAGAAGTCGATGCCTACCGAAAAGCTAGCTAAATGGCAAATTCTCCTCAGCGAATTTTACATTGTGTACATAACTTAGAAAACTATCAAGGGGCAAGCTTTAGCCGACCACCTCGAAGAGAATCCGGTACATGGGGATTACGAGCCACTCACTACGCATTTTTCCGATGAAGAAGTATTATTTTTTGGCCTGATTCCAGTGGGATACGTATGCAGTCTGAGTCAGACTCGGCCATTTCATGCTTAATCTCATCGTTTTTGCATCTTTTGTAATCGAACTACGTCTTGACCTGATTCCATTTGGATACGTAGGCTGCCTGAGTAAGGCTCGGTCATCTTAATCATATTTTATCATCATCCATGAACTATGTTCAGACCTGATTCCATTTGGGATACGTATGCAACCTGAAAGGGTTCGGTCATAACATTAGGAAAACCTTTGTATTGCATTAGTTTAAGTAGGATGCAGTCACAACGACAAACAGCCACATCATCAAGCGTTGTGATGGATCAACGTCAATAGGACAAAATTTCAAGAAGAGACGTGATATCGCCCAAACTCACACCACTAATTTAGGTTGTGAGGCGGTCGATGCAATAATAAAAACCCAACACGAGTCGGGGTCGATTCCACAGGGAGCTTGATGTGGGATTAGGTATATACCTAGTGTGAATGTATGACGTGCCTAAGATTACACTTCCACATTATCAATTGTTGTTTCTACTTCTACTTTTACGCTAATACTTGTAGTTGTAAAGCTAAGAGACAATGTTTTGGTTTTGGTTGTTTTTCAAGTTATAAAAGATCTAGGGTTGTGACTTCCGCCTAGTTGGTTACCTAACGGATTTATAGCTTTAGGGCATGTTTGGTTGATCGGGATACAATATAGCAATCACACATAATTACTTACTCTATACCTCTCGGTAGTTTGAGTGATTTTGCCAAATTCAACTTTCTCAAGTCCAAATGGGTAACTCACGAAACAAGTGATAAATGCTCAAGTCGGGTCTTACTATTTCTAGATTCGACCCTTTAATTGGGGCTATCAATTTCTTGAGTTCACCCCAATTTCTTGTTAGCCAAGTTTTCCTAGACTTAGTCTCACTTTCTAAAGTATAGACTAAGTAAATTAGGCATGAATCAATATTTGCAACCATCAATTCTCAAATTCAAGCTAGAACTAGGCTAAAATTCATATACCCAATCACAAATAATCCCTAAATCAATCACACATTAAGTACCCATACTAGGGTTGGGTCACAACCCTAGCTATGGGTTTAGCTACTCATGGAAAATGAAGAAATTAAAGAAGAAACTAAGATAAAATGCATAACAATTGATTAAGAAAAGAAAATCTAATGTTTAAATGCTAAACAAGTACAAAGTTACCCAATACAGTAAATAAAAACGGCTCTAAGTGTTCAGGTGCAACCAACTTAACCTAAAAATGACAAAAAGATCTATTTATACCCAGCTGAAAATATCTGACAAAATTGGTTGTGCGGCCGCACAATTCTGTGTGCGGTCCGCACTTTGGGACTGACTGGTCAGGTTTACTTTCTGCGGTCGCATAAAAGTGAGATGCGGCCGCACTTCCTCTAATTTTGCGGACCGCACATTTCTGAGTGTGACGGCACTCTTGCTCTTGGACTGGATCTGGGCTTAATTCTGCGGACCGCACATTTATGAGTCCGGCCGCATTTTGGCATCCTGCGGCCGTACAATAATGGTGTGGTCCGCACATCTTCAAGCTCCCAAACTACAAGTCTTTGAATCTAGTCTTCTGTGACCGCACAATAATTATTGTGCAGTTCGCACTCTGTTAAGAAATTCTATCACTGCATCTTCAGAGTTTGCGGCCGCACACAGTATTGTGCGGTCCGCACTGTAGCCCTTTTTTCCTTATTTTGGTTCTTTTCCAATTTTACTCCTTTATGAGTTAATTTTCACTTCTTTAGCTCGTTTCCCAATATTCCTGCAAAAAAGTACATTTCATTAGTTCTCGGGAATACCTTTAAGCATTTTTGAGCTAAAACCTAAGTAAAAGAGAGCAAATAAGAGGTCAAAATCCCTAATTATCAACTCCCCCAAACTTAAGCTTTTGCTTGTCCTCAAGCAATTAAGGCAATTTTCGACCTCCACTAGAAAAGGTCTATTTCAACTGGCCTAAGTTGAATCAAACACAAATCAATTGGGACCAACAATCACTCGCACACTCATGAATCATTAACAAGCCTATGATTTGAATGTTAAAGCAAAAATGGCTCTAATGTGATGCTTGAGCATCAAGGGTTGACTTTGTTCATCAAAGAAGATCGCACTTTCATGCAGGTTACTGTGGATCCCAAACTCCTCCTCTTATACTCTTCGGAAGCTCATCTCACTCACGAATGAAGAATTCAATTCAATGACTCGAGAAAGATTTGCTCATCACTCTCAAAAGAATGTCACAAGCTCGGCTCTAAGTATCATATGTTTGCCCCTCATGTAGATCACCACTAATGTAAGCACGCTCGGCTTGAAATCACGTAGGGCATTTTCGGCATGTAATGAAGGCTTTTCGACTAAGGAGGGAAATATCGAAATGGAATTGGTTCATCTTCCCTTTATCACTTCATATTCTCTTTTTGGCTCTTACTTTGCCGACTCTTTGAGTCATTTTCTTTTCCTTTAGGAGGATTAGAGAGACTTGACATCACTCTTTCTTTGTCATGCTATTCATACTTTCCTTCTTTGTTATCCATGTTTTGAACTTTTACTTTCTTTTGCATCTTTTCAACCCTTTCACATTATTCACTTTCTTTTTGTGTTTTTCTTTAGTTCTTCCTTTCTTTTTATTTGCCTTTCCTCTTCTTCATTTCTTTTCTATTTTTGTGCCTTGAGACCATCTTTAAATTCCTCGTCTCTCCCCCAAACTTATGTTTTTGACATTTGAATCACGTGAGTGCTAAAGAAAGTTCGGGTGCCAAGAGAGAGTCACTATAAAGCGGGTAAAGGCTTGTAATGTGGTTATTGAATAAAAAGTCTTTAGGCTCAAAAGGGTTTACTAAGGATGATATAATTGGTGGGCCATGGAAGGTTTCAAAACGGGTCAAGGAAAGCCTACAATCACTTCTCAAGCCATGCTAACTTAGAATTTTGCCTAAAAACACATTCAGTGCAAGTTCTAGACCACTCGCACGGGTACTTGGACTTGTAACAAAATACCTCACCTCTCACACAACCGGATTAATAAAGAGAATAGATTCGAGGGCCCACAACAACCGCATTCAAGATTGAAAATCGCTAATGGTTCAACTAAACCATCCGATGATTGCCTACGTCAACACAAGAGTCATAAGGTCACTAACTGAGGCTATTTCTTTACAAAAACTTGTTTTTAACCATAAGCGTATAGTTAAGTGTGTTGGTACAAAGTCAAGTATGCTTGACCCTTATTTATTCATTAATACTACTTGTTTCTACCTAATCATCAAAAACTGACTTGATCCCTTAAGAAGGTTGTCACGCCATCCATCATTGAGAAGAGCCACCCGGTTCACACAAGACCCGCCTTTGGAAAGAACCATAGCATTAAGAAAACCAAAGGCTTATTGTTCACTAAGACATAAAAAGAAGCTAACAAATCAAAAAGAAGCTAATAAAGTAACTAAGAAGCTATACGATCAAGAAAATAAATTGAAGAAGCTATCAAATAAACTACTAAAAGTAAGGAAAATGAATATACAATCCGAGAGGAATAGAATATATACAAGAGGGATGAGTATTTACATAATGAGGGAGAAAATGAAAATAAAAGAAAAAGAGTATTAAAGTTATTTCCCAAAAGTAATCAAATGTCATCACAGTCATCCAAAATGAACCAAAATAGACCACCCCCCAGAATAAGAACAAGCATTGTCCTCAATGCTTAGCAAAATCAAAACAAAAGAGGATAGAGAGTAAAGAAAACTCCCTATGTAGTCTCAGGGTGACTGGTAGCATCACCACCCTCAGTCTCCTCCAACTGTATCGCATCATTACCGGGCTGAGGGACAACAGGGTTGGTGAGCATCTAAAGCATCTCCTCAGCAGTGGGGGCAGTGAGATCTGGCTCGTCAGACTGGCCAGGTGGTGCCTCTGCTGATCGTGCTGCTAGGTCAGCTGGTACTGATGGATCTGTCTCCATCAGTAGGTCAAAAGGAAAATCACTTGTTGTTGCTATATTCTTCACCTCCTTTCTTAAACTCTCCAATTCTTTCTTTGAAGCCTGGGATTTCCTCATCTTCTTCACTTGCTCGGTCAACTCCTCAATAGCACCCCCGTGACCCGCTAGAGTATCCATAACAATCTTCTGGTTGTCCAGAATCATCTTCAATGTTACCTTTACTGACTGAGGGACCTGTGGTGTTGCTGAGGTAGAGGATTGTGCTGCAATAGTACTGGATATGTGAGACAACTTAGAAGTGGTTGTCTGCATCCAGTTGTTGAGGCTCGCCAAAGTCTGGGAGACCCGCAGTGCAGTGAGAGGATAAGTGGATGAGGCCGGCACTAGTACTGCAACTGATGGCCTAGAAGATGAAGATGGTGGCATTGCAGCTATCCCGGTGGAAGGCCCGGCTGATGTGGAAGGCATGGAAGTTGTAGATGGCTTAGTAGCAGCCTCGGAACCTACCACCGATAGCTCCTCAGACTGACCGACGGTGGTAGTGACCTTACCCTTGAACTTTGGGTTGTCAGCACCCTGCAGGTGGTACCATGAGAAAGGCTTCTTGGCCTTTACTTTTGTGTCATATGGCCTCGGCTCCACCTTGGCATCATTGAGATACTCTGTGAGGATGTTTGGATAAGGGTAGGACTTTTCACTTTTTCGGACCGCCAATGTGATGTTGGTTGACATGATAACACCCACATTGATCGGGTAACCTACCATAATAGAAGCCACGAGAACTGCACGGGGAAGTAGGAGGTTGTTCTCATTCAAACTCGGATCAATCCGGCTACACACAAAGGTTTGCCATCCTTTAGCTTCAAAATTGAGGGTGGCCCGGAGGATAGGAACTCCTGCTGTAATCCATGGTGGTGATGGTCCTCGGGCGGCCAAAATCTCAGCTAGCCAAGGCGAGCTGCATCACCTAGAGCTAACTTCTCTAGGTACTGGACTACCTCCACTTCTTCGAATCCCACATAAGTGTTCAAAGAGCAGGCATCGAAGCGGACTTTCAAATTTCTCACCTTTGTCACTTTTGTCCCCTTCTTAATGTGAGCCACATTGGTGTAGAACTCCATGACCAAGTGCTCATTTACATCGATGACACTGTGGGTGAAACACTTCCACCCCTTGCGCTCGTGAAACTGTCTAAGGACATTTGGATTATGAATATCCAAATCCTTCATTAAGAATTGTCGCTCAAGTGTGAGCGACCTCTGGGCCACAATTCCCGGAACCTGTTGAAGGCTGTCAAGCTCACGAACCGATCCTCCTATATTTCATTTTTCTTCGACCTCTTAAGGTCACCCACTTGAGTGTCCCCCCCCCACCACCACCATCATCTGGGACATTATCATCATCGACATCAATAACTACTGGTGCCGGAGGAGTAGGTGTATATGAGGGCTCAGAACCCTGGCTTCCCGCATAAGAACCCCCAGAAGAAATAGATGTAGGTTCGTCACGCAATTGATAATGCCTAGTGGGTTGGGATGGTTGGGATTGGGCCTTAGGTTGGACCTCCATTGAATGACCCTTGGAGGCTTCCTTGGACGGGGCATAGGAACTGGATTCTAAGGGCTATGTGGCCCTTCCTCTCACTGTGGTCAGCTTTTTAGCAATAGGCTTTAATTGCACTCGCAGAGGGCGAGTGCCTTTTCCTCTGCCTCGGGAGGATTCACCTCTCCCTTTTGATGTATCGCCTCTACCATGTGATCTAACCATTGTCTGAAATACAAGGTACATAGGTCAGTTGAGTTCAAAACAATTCAAATATTTGCAGAACAATTGCAGCACAACAGTCATCAAAGGAGACAGTGCAGACCGCACAATTCTGAGTGTAGCCGCAGACTGTCTAGTGCGGACCACACAATTTTGAAGTGTGGTCGCACCCCCTGAAGTGCGGACCGCATAATTATGAGTGCGGCCGCACATACTGAAGTGTGGACCGTATAATTATGATTTCGGCCGCACATCCTGAAGTGTAAACCGCACAATTTTGAGTGCGGCCGCATAAGTCCAATCCTGAGATACTGATTTTCTGAAGTTCAAAAGTGCGGTCGCACACATTTTTATGCGGCCGCACAATTTTACTGCAGACCGCACAATTTTGAGTGCGGTCCGCACTTTTCAAGCACAATATTTGCCCTAATCAAGTGCTTTGCGGACCGCACAAATTTGTGTGCGGCCGTACAATTTGAACATTTACGACAGTAAGGTTATGGTTCATGCAATTTTTCACAATTTAGACATGGCATGCACAAATTAACATGATTAATGGTCTACCCAGCCCCTAATGAACATATATGAAACCAACCATATGATTTTAAGCACCCATGACTAACAATTGGCATTTTAGGTCTAACGATAACTCTACCACAAAGAACAAAAACTAAAAGAAATTGCAAAATCTAAAGATGTAATGAACATACCAGTTATGAAGGATGCAGGTAAGAATTTACACTAGTGAAATGAAGGAAGATTGTGAACTAATTGATCATGCACTGTGTTTGCTTAGGGTTCAAGAACTCAGAGTGGTAAAGTTATGAATAGTGCCTTGAGGTTTTATTTATCGGTTGACCAAGTCGCCCCAAACCTAAGGCGAGTTTGGCCGCACAATTTTGGGTGCGGACCGCACTCTTTACCTGGACCTTGAAGCAACTTTGAGGTTCGCATAAAAGTGAGTACGGCTGCAGAATTTGTGTGGACCGCACAATTTTATGTGCGGCCGGATATTGGCTATGAATTTTGACTGGCCAGCTTCAGAGAACTTGCAATTTTGGTCTTCCAGTTGTGCGACCGCACACAGAATTGTGCGGCCACACAGTGATTTCTGCTACTGCCTTTAGAACTATGCGGTCAGCACAATTAATGTGTGGTCCGCACTATTTCAACACTTAGTCAATTTTTTTTTAATGACACAGTCCCTGCAATGCACATCCCTTCCTGCATACACTTCAAAACTAGTTAGCACAAAACAAAGCCTATCTAATGAAAAAGAAAAAGACACATGGGTTGCCTCCTAAGAAGCACCTGATTTAACGTCGCGGCACGACGCAGGTTATCATCAATCACTTGAAATGAATTAACGCCAACACCTGTCCATCATCAACTTTGCCAAGATAATGTTTCACCTGGTGACCATTGACTCTAAACACTTCATCATTCGTTTTCTTCAAGTCTAATGCACCAAAGGGTGTCACATTCACAACCTCAAATAGACCACTCTACTTGGATTTCAACTTTCCCGGAAACATCCGCAATCGAGAATTGAACAATAGCACAAGATCGCCTTCTTTGAAATTCTTGTTCCGGATGTACTTGTCATGGAGGTACTTCATCTTGTCCTTGTATAAGGACGAACTTGAATATGCATGGAACCGGAATTCATCAAGCTCATTCAATTGTGCCACCCTTAAGTTGGCGGCGACATCCCATTCAAGATTAAGCTTCTTCAATGCCTACATAGCCTTGTGCTCAAGTTCCACTGGTAGGTGACAAGCTTTACCGAACACTAACCGATATGGAAACATACCAATCGGTGTTTTGTAAGCCATCCTATAGGCCCAAAGAGTATCATCAAGTTTCTTTGACCAATCCGTCCAGTTGGCATTCACGGTCTTTGATAAAATACTCTTGATCTCCCAATTGGAAACTTCAACTTGCCCGCTTGCTTGAGGATGATAGGGGGTCGACACTTTGTGAGTAACACAATACTTTGTAAGTAAGGTATCAGAAGCTTTGTTGCAAAAGTGTGATCCCCCATCACTAATAATGTCCCTTGGAGTACCAAACCTTGTGAAGATGTTCTTTTTCAAAAATGCCATCACACTCCGAGCTTCATTGTTGGGCAAAGTCACGGCTTCAACCCACTTTGACACATAATCCACAGCTACCAATATGTAAGTGTTCCCACAAGAGCTCACTAACGGACCCATGAAATCAATGCCCCACACATCAAAAATGTCAATCTACAAAATGGTGGTGGGGGCATCTCATTTTTCTTAGAACTCCCAACGGACCTTTGACATTCATAACAACGCTTGACGAGATCGCTACCGTCCTTGTAAAGAGTAGGCCAATAGAATCCACAACTCAACACTTTTGTTGCCGTTCTACCTCCACCATGGTGACCACCATATGGAGAAGAGTGGCAAGCCTCAAGAATTTCTATTTGTTCCTCCTCCGGTACACATCGTCGAATCACACCATCGGTACAAATCTGGAAGAGTAAGGCTCATCCCAATAATAGTCAAGGCAATCCCATTTTAGCTTCTTCCTTTGGTTTGAAGAGAACTCATTCGGTACAATGCCACTCATAAGATAATTGGCAAAGTCGGCGAACCATGGCATCCCGGTAATAGAAATGGCTAGGAGTTGCTCGTCGTGAAATGAATCATTTATCTCAAGGCCATCATGTGGCCTCCCATCCTCTTCCAAATGAGACAAGTGGTCCGTCACTTGGTTTTCACTACCTTTGCGGTCTTGAATCTCTAGATCAAACTCTTGCAAAAGAAGCACCCACCGCATTAGTCTTACTTTAGAATCTTTCTTGCTCATCAAATATCGAAGCGCCGCATGGTCGGTGTGAACAATCACCTTTGTACCCATCAAGTACAGGTGGAACTTTTCCATAGCAAAAACAATAGCAAGGAGCTCTTTTTCGGTCACTGTGTAGTTGACTTGGGCATCATTCATGGTCTTACTAGCACAATAGACCGGATGGAAGATTTTGTTAACACGCTGCCCCAAAACTGCTCCAACCACCACATCACTTGAAATTGAGCAATTCGAATGCCTTCATACAATCCTCGTTGAAATGGAACTTGGCGTCCTTCTCCAAAAGTTTACACAAGAGATTCACCACCTTAGAAAAGTCCTTGATGAATCGGCGATAGAACCCGACATGACCCAAGAAGCTCTTCACTCCCTTCACGGATGTAAGGGGAGAGAGTTTGGAGATCACCTCAATTTTGGCCTTGTCAACCTCAATACCATGCTTTGAAATTTTGTGGCCGAGGACTATGCCTTCTTCGACCATGAAGTGACATTTCTCCCAATTTAAAACCAAGTTTGTCTCCTCACATCTTGTCAATACCTTATCCAAGTTGTTCAAGAAATCATTGAAGGAATTCCTAACCACAGAGAAATCATCCATAAAAACCTCAAGAAAATCCTCTACCATGTCGGTGAAGATGGCCATCATACACCGTTGAAAAGTCGCTGGTGCATTGCATAACCCAAATGACATCCGCGAGAATGCGAAAGTACCATAGGGACAAGTTAAAGTAGTCTTCTTTTGGTCCTCAGGAGCAATGAGAATTTGATTGTATCCGGAATATCCATCAAGGAAATAATAAAAAGCTCGTACGGCCAACCTATCAAGCATTTGATCAAGAAATGGAAGCGGAAAATGATCTTTCCGAGTGACTTTGTTGAACTTCCGATAGTCCATGCACACTCTCCATCCGGTCACCGTTCTTGTAGGAATAAATTCATTCTTATCATTGGTGACCACAGTCATGCCCCCTTTCTTTGGGACATATTGCACCGGAGAGGTCCATGCGCTATCGGAAATAGGGTAAACTACCCCGGCATCCAACCACTTTATGATCTCCTTATTTACCACCTCTTGCATTTCTTCATTTAATCTTTTTTGATGTTCAATGGAGGGTTTGGCATCCTCCTCCAAAATAATCTTGTGCATGCAAAAGGCAGGGCTTATACCCTGAATATCCGCCAGTGTCCATCTATAGCTTTCTTCCTATTTTGAAGCACCGCCAAAGTAGAATCTACCTGCACGTTAGTCAAGCAAGAGGAAATAATAATAGGTAAAGAAGAACATGGGCCAAGAAACACATACTTGAGATGTGAAGGCAATGGCTTTAACTCCAAAGTGGGAGGCTCCTTGATTGAGGGCTTTGTTGGAGGAGTCTTCCGGTTCTCAAGATCTAAGGACAATTTTCGCGGTCCATAGGTATACGACCCCATTCCTTGTAATGCATTTACACATTCCACATAGTCATCCTTCTCATCATCATCATGATTAAGCAATACGTCCTCCAAAGTGTCATCAACATTCATGATGGCACTAACATCATCAACAATCACATCGGTCACTAAATCCACAAACGAACAAACTCTGTTGCTATTCGGTTGCCTCATAGATTTGCACACATGGAAAACTACCTTTTCATCGCCCACCCAAAAGGTGAGCACACCGGCTTCCACATCAACAAAAGTCTTCCCCATAGCAAGGAAAGGTCTACCCAAGATAATAGGCACCTCATAGTCCACTTTGCAATCAAGAATCATAAAGTCCTTCGGGAGAATGAACTTATCAACATGAACCAGCACATCATCAATAATATCTAATGATTCTTCATAGTACGATCTGTCATTCGTAACCTCAATAGATATGGGTCTTGGTTGCCCAATTCTCAAAGTTTTGAACACCGAGTAGGGCATCAATTTGATACTCGCCCCTAGATCACATAGAGCTTTGGCAAAGTTGGGCGCATCCAATAGTGCAAGGGATTGTGAAAGCGTCGGAGCCATTGAGTGCACAATAGCACTCACTTTATGTGTCATCTTGATAGTTTCACAATTCATAGATCTTTTCTTTGTCACCAAATCTTTCATGAACTTTTCATAACCAGGCATTTGTCCCAATGCCTCAACCAATGGCATATCAATGGATAAGCTCTTCATCATGTCAATAACCTTCTTGAATTGGTTCTCACTATTTTTCTTGGCGAGCCTTTGAGGGTATGGAGGAGGAGGCCTTGGCATTGGTGCCTTAGACTTTGGCACTACCGGTTCTGATATGTCAATCACGTGTTACCTAGACGGGTTCACTTCTTCTTGGGTCTCCTCCACATTCTCATCAATATCAATTCTCACTTCTTCGTTAGCTTGAACCACATTTCTTGGAATCTCATCTTCTTGAACCATTACATCATCATCCATAATTCTTCTTTGATTTGAGGTGGTTGCATCTACACCTCTTCCACTCCTTGTTGTTACAGCCATGGCATGTCCCGTTTTGTTCCCACCCTTCGGGTTCACCACTGTATCACTAGGTAGTGCCCCCTTAGGACGAGTGTTTAAAGCTTGCGAGATTTGCCCAATTGAACTTCAAAATTGCGGATTGAAGTGTTGTGAGAGGCTAATTGAGCATCGGAGTCGGCATTTTTCTCCATCATTTGTTTGAACATATTTTCAATCCATCTCATATCATTGTTGGAAGAACTAGAACCTTGATAGGGATAAGGAGGCGGGTTGTTTGATTGTTGATACATCGGGGGCCTTTGATAGCCCGGCCCCCAATTCCCTTGGTTACCGTTCCAACCCCCTTGGTTGTTGCCTCACCAATATCCTTGATTGTTGCCACCCCAATTGCCTTGGTTGCCTTGATTGTTCCAATTGCCTTGATTATTGTTATTGTTCCAATTACCTTGATTGTTGGTACCACCACTCCAATTGCCTTGGTGGTTTTGATTGTTCCAATTTCCTTGAGATCGCCATTGTTGTTGATTCGGGTCTTGAGAGTTGTTCCTTTGCCCTTGGTAGGTATTCACATATTGCACTTCTTCCTCTTGCTCATTATATGATTCATCTTGGTCGAACCCACTATCATCTTGCATAAATTGTTCTACACAATTTTGCACTTGTTGACCCTTTTGCCTTCGCTTGTTCACAATAATATTGACACCTTCCATTGCATTTACTTGCTTAGGACTTGTTGAAGTAGAGCTTCATCCAATTGATTTATTTTAGTGGTCAACTCGGCAATTGCTTGCCCATGATCGTGAAATTCTTTGTGTAGGTGAATCACATTTGGATCACCTTGAGGAACATTTGCTCTACTTTTCCATGCTGATGAAGTATCTGCCATTTCATCTAAAGATTTCGCAAGCTTCGGCATATGGTGTTGTCATGAAATTTCCACCGGCAAGTTGGTTGACCACGCATTGATTGGTAGTATTGATTCCCCTGTAGAAGGTTTGTTGAATCATAGCCTCGGTCATGTCATTATTCGGGCACTCTTTCACAATAGTGTGGTACCTCTCCCATATCTCGTGCAAAGGCTCATTGGATTCTTGTTTAAATGCTAGAATCTCGTCTCTAAGAGTAGCCATATGCCCGGGGGGAAAAAACTTGGCAATGAATTGTTCCGCCAATTCATCCCATGTATGGATAGAACGGTTTGGCAATCTTTCTAACCAGTCCAAGGCTTTCCCCCATAGAGAAAAGGGAAATAGTCTCAACCTTAAAGCATCCTCGGAAACGTTGGTGTGTTTACTACCCCAGTAGGTGTCCATATATCCCTTCAAGTGCTTGAACGCATTTTGATTCGGAGCCCCTGTGAAGATCCCCGTTGCTCAAGCAATGTAAGCATAACATTTGTGATTTGAAAGTTGCCTGCCCTAATGCGGGTCGGGACTATGGCACTTGCGTACCCTTCATTCGGCAACACCCGGTGTGGAGCCGCTCTTGGTAGATTTGGGAGAGGAATGGGAATGTTGTCTTGAGGCGGTCGGCCTCGTCTATTTGCTTGAGGTTCAAGAGGAACATCTTCAATTGGGTCATCTTCCATGTCCACATCCCCCAAAGGCATGTTTTTGAGAGGAACATTGTTGAGAGCCATTTTTTTGTACCTACAATCGATTCACAAAAAGGTTAGTAACCCAGAAGGAAAAGAAGACAAGTCACACACAAAACCAAATATATAGCTAAATCCATTTTTAGCTCCCTGGAAACGGCGCCAAAAATTGATATCGCCCAAACTCACACCACTAATTTAGGTTGTGAGGCGGTCGATGCAATAATAAAAACCCAACACGAGTCGGGGTCGATTCCACAGGGAGCTTGATGTGGGATTAGGTATATACCTAGTGTGAATGTATGACGTGCCTAAGATTACACTTCCACATTATCAATTGTTGTTTCTACTTCTACTTTTACGCTAATGCTTGTAGTTGTAAAGCTAAGAGACAATGTTTTGGTTTTGGTTGTTTTTCAAGTTATAAAAGATCTAGGGTTGCGACTTCCACCTAGTTGGTTACCTAACGGATTTATAGCTTTAGGGAATGTTTGGTTGATTGGGATACAATATAGCAATCACACGTAATTACTTACTCTATACCTCTCGGTAGTTTGAGTGATTTTGCCTAATTCAGCTTTCTCAAGTCCAAATGGGTATCTCACGAAACAAAGTGATAAATACTCAAGTCGTATCTATCTCTAGATTCGACCTTTTAATTGGGGCTATCAATTTCTTAAGTTCACCCCAACTTCTTGTTAGCCAAATTTTCCTAGACTTAGTCTCACTTACTCAAGTATAGACTAAGTCAATTAGGCATGAATCAATGTTTGCAACCATCAATTCTCAAATTCAAGCAAGAACTAGGCTAAAATTCGTATACCCAATCACAAATAAGCCCTAATTCAATCACCCATTAAGTACCAATACTAGGGTTGGGTCACAACCCTAGTTAAGGGTTTAGATATTCATGGATTATGAAGAAATTAAAGAAGAAACTAAGATAAAATGCATAATAATTGATTAAGGAAAGAAAATATAATATTTAAATGCTAAACTAGTACAAAGTTACCCAATACAGTAAATAAAAACTACTCTAAGTGTTCAGGTGCACCCAACTTAACCTAAAAATGATAAAAAAAAAATCTATTTATACCCAGCTGAAAATACCTGACAAAATTGCCCCAACGAAGGTTGTGCGGTCCACACTTTGAGAACCACTGGTCAGGTTGACTTTTTGCGGTCGTATAAAAGTGATATGCGGCCGCACTTCTTCTAATTGTGTGAACCGCACACTTCTGAATGCGGCCAAACTCTTGCTCTTGGACTGGATCTGGGCTTCACTCTGCGGACCGCACATCTATGAGTCCAGACGCATTTTGGCATCCTGCAGCCGCACAATAATGGTGCGGTCCGCACATCTTCAAGCTCCCAAATTACAAGTTTCTGAATCTAGTCTTCTGCGGCCGCACAATAATTGTGTGGTCTGCACTCTGTGAAGAAATTCTATCAGTGCATCTTTAGAGTTTGTGGCCGTACACAGTATTGTATGGTCCGCACTGTAGCCCCTTTGCGTTGTTTTGGTTCTTGTCCAATTGTACTCCTTTTTGAGTTGATTTTTACTTCTTTGGCTCGTTTTCTAATATTCCTGCAAGAAAGCACATTTCATTAGTTCTCGGGAATAGCTTTAAGCATTTTTGAGCTAAAACGTAAGTAAAAGAGAGCAAATAAGCGGTCAAAATCCCTACTTATCAAGACGCTAGCATGAGGAGAACTGTTCGTAACATATCATAACCGTAACGATGACATTTGTCTTAAAACAAAGTATTTTCAAAATGTTTTCTAAAATACAATAATTTGTTCCACCTACCAAATTTTGCGGCGCAACCATATCAGTTATCGGGGCAAACCAACACTGTGGTCGACACAAACCAACTTTCCCGCTCCCACTAAGAATTTTTCTTTGATTGCAGGGTCAATAGGAAGCAAGGAAGCGTTGAGACCACACTGAGGCAACTTCCCATGATTATCTCTCTTTCTCCTTTACTTGACTCTTTCTGGTATAGCTAAGGCTAATCTTTGAATTCTTTGCATGTACCTCGAAGTCAGACCGCTGATATAGAAAAGGCACATTGTACATAGCAAACCGCCTGCTCAAACAATCAGAGCATCTTGTACAAAACGAGTCGTCGGCTTCACCAATTGAAGCCATGTACATAGCAAACCACCTACTCAACCAATCGGAGCACCTTGTACAAAATGAGCCATCGACTTTGCCAATTGAAGTCATGTATATAGTAAATCATCAGCTCAATCGATTGGAGTGCCCTGTACAAATCAGATGTCGGCTTCGCCAATCGAAGCCTTGTATATATCAAACTGTGCATTCCGCCAATGGAACAATCTACATCACCGCTCTATCACAACGGATGCTAGAATAGTTAGTCGCAAACCTCATCACCGACATTCTGCCAATCGATGGCCGCAACTTAGCTTCACAGTCAAGAGTATCTCTTAGGCATGCTTTTCTTCTCAATTGCTATTACCTTGAATGTTTTGCTGTTTTGCTGATGCAGCTTCAGGCATGATTACGATTTAAGTCAATCACTCCCAAGCGGAGATTACTTTATGTTTCAGTGCAAAGCTCTACCAACAAGCGAAGACATTTCTCTGTGCAAATCTCTCCCAACAAGTGGAGACGCAATCTACAATTCAATTTCTCCCAACAAGCGGAGAAAATTTTCAATGCTCCGACAACTGTGGAACGATACACAGCCCGGCTAATAAATCGAGTCAAGTTCAATTATCCCATCATCACGATCCCAAATAATGGCTCACCGGCAGCAAGGCATCATCATTCCTGCATCATTTACGTCACATCATAATATATTCTTCATTGCAATATATGGGTATGTGTGTATCTCATTTTGCAGGAACAAATATCGCAACGTGGAACTTTTCCTAAGAAGAAAGCCAAACTACAATGCTATGAGGGACAGCAAGCTCATAAGAGGGCCAAGGATCCAAGTTTAGGCACAGAACGACAAGCGGATAAGGCCTTATCCTTGTTAAGCCCGATGTATGTAAGCAATTCAAAGCTAGAATTTGGCCCCAACTTCCCCAAAGCTTCCTCACTTCTCCCTAAAAGTCATGCAATCCATAATCTTCCTTAAATCCATATGTCGCCCCTACAATGCATGCCTAAAGCCGGGACAAAATTGCTTTGGTTCAATTTCTTTACCTGAAAACTCTTTCATCGTCTCTGGTCAAAGAGGGCCAGCTGTTGACGACCAATTTTGACCTTCCCTTTTAAAATTAATTTACTTGTACTTAATAATATAAAATAAATATTTTAAAAATATTTCTTATCAATAAATTTCTATTTTTACAAATTAATTAAGTATTAGTTTTAAAATTAATCATTCAGCATTAGTAATATGCAATTACAACTGTACTTACTATTTTAATATTATTAAAATAATTTTTAAATATGCCATAGAGGTTTTTATGATTAATTAAACGAATTACTTCTTAAATATTTTGATTAATTAGATTACTAGGTTCGAAATTAGTGTTGCAATTCAGAAGTATTTTATAAATAATTAATTACAATAATTAGCAGTATATTTGATATTTATAATTTTACTACATTTTATTAGAAATTATTTAAGTTTAATCAAATTAATTTTTAAAAAGGTTAAAGAATAAAGGCTACAACTGTAATTTCTCAATTAAATACAAATTGGCTACCATTTTAATTAATTTTAGCCCAAAAATCAAGCATAATACGGAATTGATCCAATCCAAACAACCTCGTCAATTCACCATGGCAATCCATGCCACTCCCTTTAAACCAATAGCAGTGTGCCGCGTCACTCATCTCCGACACACACAGAAGAAGCACAACTGATCTAAGTTGTCCGTTCCTTGGATCAACGGCTCACGATTTGTCTCCATTTTTCTCTTTAAATTAAATCACTCATCAGATTTAATCATATCCATTGTATCACAAGAATCTAATGGCCACCAAAATTCCTCAATAAAATATTTAAACCTAGAATTATCAGGACCGTCGATCTAAAAGATCAACGTCCCAAATCTTTTCCCCTAACCTTATCCCTAGAGAGGGCCTCCAAAACCCCTAACCCTAAAATCATTTCTCCCTTGACCATGTCGCCCTCTTTCCCTAAACTCTCTCTTTTCTCCCATCCGTATCTAGCCCATTAATCCCAAATCCTCAAATCAAACCCCAAACGCTTAATCTGCCTCCCTACCCGTGAATCCCGCTGCTATTTTCCTCTTTCAATCACCGAAATTGAAATGCCCAATTCTGAAACCCTACGCTCAAAATACCATTAATCTGATTTCCTCCTTGTTCTTCCAAATAAAACATACATAACCACTCATCTTGTCTGTGAGCTATGAAGAATGTTGTTTTCTTTCCATTTCACTAATGAAATTTCAAAAGCCCTAATTATGAAATCACAGACCAAAATATGAAACTTGAAATCATCTGATTTCTCTCATGATCCATCAAATCGGGGCATGCATGGAGCTTCTGTAGAGGTTTCATCATGATAACTCATTTACCAGTGGTCAAACGCAGTAATCTTTGGGTTATAGAGTTTATCTGATGGGTCTTCATCTTCTGCAACCAATCTCTCATCACTCAGGTAAAATCCATCTATGTTTCCCCTAATTTCACTCAATTTGCTTGCATCATCCAGTAGTCGTCATTCTCTACTACCATCACTTGAACCTGCTGAAACCCTAAGGTTCAATGGCCACTATAAATAGGGGAATTAAATGATATCACCAACCATACCTACCTAACCTAACAAGAATCAATATATTATTCGAATTAACGATTTAGAAGCCTAGATTTCTTTTCTGATTAATTTCTATTCTCTTCTATTTCCGAGTTCCTTCACTGTTCAAGAGTTTGAAAGTTTGAATTTCATACGGCTAAGTTAAAATCTTGTTTGGTTTGTTGTTCTAGAGGAGGTCAGTACACCTCCATCCTTTCTCTTTTAATTGCTTCATTTGAAAATCATGAACATGCTACTATGTTCCCGTTAACTACTTTGTTTATAATGTTTATTCAGCCTTTAATCCCTTATTTTTGTTCACTATGACCTGTTAATGATCTATGATAGGTTGTTGTATTTATTTAATGTTAACCAGGCACTTGTATGACTTTACTGACATCAGTTTCTGTATTAAACAGCCTATGTGTTTAATTTGTTTAACCTGATGATTTCTCACATTTTTTGATTAAAACCTCATACATTGCTCTAGTGTTCTGTTATGATCACCATGTTACATTCTGAGTTTTGTTAATGTCTTGTTGCAACTTTCATAATCTTCATGTTGCATTTTGAGTTTTGTTCCACCTAATGCTTTGTTATGACCTTCATGCTCATCATGTTGTATTCTGAATTCTATTCCACTTGACGTTTTATTATAAGTTCTCATGACTCATTATGTTATGTTCTTCTAAGTTCTATACTTAGATTCGGTTATGGTCATCATGCTTAACATGCAGCACCGTTCTAAGTTCTACTATCCTACTTAGGTTATTTTGTTCATCATTCCATATCCTTGAGTTCTATCATGGTATACATAGGATTGTTACTGTAGTCTCCATGTTTAACATGCCATGTCCTTTAGGTTTTGTCATTATAAACTTGGGATGTTATCAGATGGTTTTAGCTAGGGTGTATATGGAATGCATAGGATAGCCCTGCCTCACTAGGTTAAGACTTATGAGACCTGAGAGCTAAAAAAATGCTTTCATGAATGTTCATTAGACCTTAAGCATCATTTGAACCTTCATTATGAATGATTTTCCTTCATGACTAGCTGTTAGCTAGTAAACAGCCCAACTGGATGGATTCTCCTTTGAATGTCATTAAAATTTGTCATGATCAGTCTGTCTTTTGTGAGTCAGGATATAGTTGTGCCCTATTGATTATTTCTGTAATCTGAATATAACTCCATCATGTTTAGCTATTCAATCGAGCCTATGTAGCTAATTTGAGTTTGTTAAGTGTGATGTCTCCCCTATCCCTAACCCCTAATGATATTTACAACCAGATTCTTCCATATTTGGGATTCATCATGCCTTCTGAAGTCATAATCTTGACTTAAATCTATGTGTGTGGGGGAGTTTAGTATGAACTTTGTTTATCCTCCATGACTCCCCATTTTGAACATTGTTTTAAACATATGCTCAGTCTTTGTCTTTCTTTTGTTATTCTGGATTGAACATGGTGCAAGGGAAACCTTTTACTGTTATTTAGTTGAAAACAATAGCCTGCTTGTGTCACTATCTGAATCTGTATTAATGGTCTCAAGTGATTCAAGTAATGTCATTAGACTAAGTGCATGCTCATCTGTGATAAATGTTAAGGCATTAGTCTATGTATCCTAAAGCTGTTATAATTCCAAACTATGTGCCATTATTTTTCTATGAGATATGTGATTTCTGTTGTCCAATTTTCAGCAATAACAGCATAGGTATTCTTGCTGTCATAAGTTCCTAGAAGACTGATTTTCAAAACCTATTCATATGTGTGCTTCACTTATTTAATGCCGAAGTATAGGGATTGTTCTATTTGTCCATTTCTGTGTTATTCTGCTAAGGAAAGTATGCTCATATGGTAGGAAATGTCCTAGTGGTTGGTTTGCATTGAGAAGGCATTATTGGCATTCAAACCTATAGGGAAGAGTTAGTCGTTAGTAGTTAAAGATATTTGGGAGTAGAGTTTAATTCTAGGTTGTGTTTCTCTCCCAGGCACAAGCATTGACCTGGGCCTTGAGACCCTTGAGAAATTGAAGTGTCGGGGGATTCAAAGGGGCATCACCCTTGAGTAGAACTCTCTCCTTAGCCTTTAATTCATTGACACTAATTACTCTCTTTGGGTTTGGTTTAATGGAAACGAAAGGTGTTCAATGTGGATCATTCACTATACACGACCTCCACATTAGCATGATTTCCTTGGCGATACTGTTAGTAATTTCTTTCTTTTAATCTTTGCTTAGTATGATTTCTTTAAGAATTCGAACACTATCAATAATTGTTTTAGTCTTTGATTGAGACATTTATGTATATGGATACAATATTGTTATTCTAATGACCTTCTCTTTTATTTTTTGGGCATGTACAGATGATTTGGGCCTGCTGAGTTCTTCAAGAACTCAGGCCGAAGTCCAGCTCTACTGTAGTCCAGGGGCCTGCCTTCGCTCACCATTCGCTATTGCTGGGCCTGTCCTTTGAGGCCCAAACCTCCCAGAGTCACTCCTTTCCTTTTAACTCTTTATTTACTATTTCGTCGTTCCTTAGTTTACACTATGTGATTGCTCGTTGTTGTTTCATGTTTGTTATCTCTCATTATGAATGTGACAAGTATATATATTGGATTGAATTTTTATCCTTATCTTTTGATTCATAGAATCACTTAGGCAAGCCTAAAGAACTTAGGATTTAAAAATAAGCCTTAGTTAGCAATTAATTTCATATCTGCCAATCATAAGTTGTTATTAATTTGTCATGCTTTACTAACTCTTTTCTTAAATATTTTTGAAGCCCAAAGGCTTAACAAAGGCAGTCATCCTTTTTTTCAAAAATCAGAATTGCCGTAGTTTAATTTTCCAAAAGGAATCAGCTATTTCGAAAATACTAAGGTGCTCCTGCACTAACACAAATGGTTTTCAATCGATTTTCTACTTCAAAACCAAAGTACATCTTAGAATCATTTGCATAACACTCTTTTACCACGTTAGAATGACCCGAACTTCCATAATTTAGGACAGAAAAGGCTTTAACTTGATTTTCTTTTCATACTTACATAAACGTTTCCATCTTTCAAACTTTTCTTTTTAAGCTTATATATACTAACACTAATTTCCAAAAGACTTTCCTTTAAATCCACTGTGAGTTCGAGTCACCCCAAGAGTATGGTGGGGAGTTCTTGGAGGGAAGGATGCCGAGGGTCTATTGGAAACAGCCTCTCTACCTCATGGTAGGGGTAAGGTCTGCGTACACACTACCCTCCTCAGACCCCACTAGTGGGATTATACTGGGTTGTTGTTGTTCTTGTTGTTGTTGTTTCCTTTAAATCCATCTCCTTTAAACCATACTTCTCTTTGTAGAAATTATGTCCTAATATATGTTAAGCTTTACCCTTAGAACACTGGTTAAGGCATAGTACAAATAATTAATTCCAAATCTAGTCTAAGTCCTATGGAGCTACCTTAGGTAGATTTTAGGGGGTGCCTAACACCTTTCCCTTAGAAGAACAAGAACCCTTACCCACGATATCACTGGTTAGTAGACCAATAAAGAAATATAACCTTTAATAATTAAGTAGGTACCCTAGTATACCTTTAAATATTAGGTGGCGATTCTTTTTCATCAACAACAGAGAAATCACAAGTTGAATCTTGTTTTGATTAGTGTGAAATAGGGTGCAACGGGGTGAATTGAACTTCTTCTTGGGGTTACAAATCAAGCAAACACCTACTGGAACCATGATACATCAACAAAAATACATCAAGGAACTGCTGAAGAAATTCAACATGGAATCTTCTAAGTCCATAGACACTCCCATTGCCATTGCTACAAAGTTGGACCTTGATGAAGAAGGGAAAAGTGTTGAACATACGCTATATTGAGGAATGATTGTGTCACTATTGTATCTCATAGCAAGAAGGTCTGATATTGTATTCAGTGTGGGATTGCATGCAGGATTGCATGCAAGATTTCAGGCAAATCCCAAAGAGTTTCATCTGAAGGTTGTCAAGAGGATACTCAGATATCTTATCTGTGTCTATGGTATCCTAGAGGGTATGGCTTTGATCTAGTTAGTTATGTTGATGCTCACTATGTAGGTTTTTATGTTGACAGGAAAAGCACTTCAGGAACAACACAGTTTCTTGGTTATTGTCTAGTGTTGGGGAACAAAAAAGCAGAACTTCTTGGCTTTATCTACAGCTGAAGCTGAATATGTGGCAACAGCATCTTGCTGTGCTCAGTTGTTGTGGATAAGACAATAGCTAAGGGACTATGATATTTTTGTTGATTATGTTCCTATTTTTTGTGACAACACTAGTGCCATAAACATTGACATTAGACATCACTTTCTCAGAGACAATGTTGAAAAAGGTAATATCTCAATTAGTTTCTGTAAAACTGAAGACCAAATTGCTGATTTTTTTACTAATGCTCTAAGTAGGGATCATTTGAAAGGAATATACTGGAACTAGGTCTAATTAATACTTCCAATTAGATTGAACCCGAATGATTGGCTTGAAAAAATATAATTAGATGTAGATAGTCAAGTACAACGTATTTGATTCAGTCTCGTGCTTGTTTTAAGCACACACACTTGCCTAGAAAAGTCTAGCTGATAACTATGTTTTGCGATTCTAACTTATAGTGTTGAAGCTTTATTGCAGAAATGAGTATTAACATCACTTCTAGTTTTCATCCAGTGAAAGATTAAGGGGGAATCCTAGAGCAATTAGAGTTTAATTACTCCTAAAATCCTAACAGTCAAAGTAATCGTTACTAGAGTCCTGTTAGAACTCAAATTCGATTACTCTCTCTCTCTTCCAATCAAATCAGGAGTTACATCTTTAAAAGCCCCTTATGATCAGTTTCTCAGACCTCACTGTTTCTCTCAAACCCTAAGCAAGAATCAAGAAACAATTCTCCATTTCCATTCATCGATTTCATTCTCTCATCACCATGCCCAAATCCAGCCAAACTTCTTCTAAAGCAAAATCATCATCCAAGACTGAAGCCAAATCCAACCAAATCAAAGAAAAGTGTAAAACCATCAAGTGAACCTGCACCCTCACCTGCTTCTTCTCCATCTATATCCTCCATTGTACCTACACCATCATCCCATGTTCCTGAAGTGTAAAACCATCAAGTGAACCTGCACCCTCACCTGCTTCTTCTCCATCTATATCCTCCATTGTACCTACACCATCATCCCATGTTCCTGCTACACCCACCATTCCCACTTCTACTGGGCCTTCACTTCCAAAACCAACCACTCATGCACTTGTGTCCGCTTCAAAAAACACCTCAACCAAGATCAAGGCTACTCCAAGAAAATCTGTCAAAAGTGATAATGTGGTGCTTGATGCTGCTGCTACAGTAGACACAATAAAGGAAGATATGGTTCTGGGGGAATCAGTGTCAATTGCTACAAGTCAGGTAAAGCTCCCTCCATCAAAGTTAGATGTTCTGGTATCTTCTATAGATGCTGCACCCTTAGATACTATCCCACCCACAAGTGATAAACCACGAGTGGAGGAACCTACTATTAAAATAAACATAGAAACTCTGGAGAAAGGGGTAGATACCACTTATGTTATGCATATGGTTGGGGGGAAGGTAGTAAAGAACCAGTACAAAAGGAGGCTTCTGATGGTCTATCTTTCAGTTGGATTGAGGATGAGGATGATAATGAAGGTGAGGAAGAAAGGGGAGTAGTGGCCAGTCATAAGGAGCATCAGACCTAGGGTATGGATAATGATGATCAAAAGAGTGAGAATGAGAGAGATTCTGGCGAGGATAAGAAGAGTGAGGCAGAAGATAAGATAGATGAACAAGTGGATGATTCTGGAGAGGAAGAAAAGAATAGTGAGGAAGAAGGTGATTCTGAGAGTTAAGGTGAGGATGAAGAAAAGAGAAGTGAGAGTGAAGGAGATGATGAAGAGAGTGAGGAAGATAATGAGAATATAGGTGGGGAATCTGAAGGCTCTATGGCTATTGGGAACACTGTCATAGCCCCTTCAGAGGACGCAAGTAGAGAGAAAAGGACTGAAGGGATTGGGCCTTTGTCAACTCCTTTCACTAGAGATGAGGAGGTCAGCAATGATGAGGACAATTTATCCATGTCTGCAGTAGGGAAGAAAAACAAGAAGACCCTTATGAAAGCAACAAAGTTTGTTATCCATGGAAGAAAAGAAATGGTTCTTCCTGCTAGGACTCCTCTAACAAGGAGTAAAATAAAGGTTGTTGATGAACAAATCATTAAGGAGTCCAGAGGTTCCAAGAAGCCAAGGAAGAAAGTTTCAATTGTGGAACTTGTTGTTGAGTTGGATGCAGAAGATGAATCTAATTCTGCTCTGCCAGAAAAGTCATCAGCACAAAAGAGGAAGGCTTTCAAATCTACAAAGATTGCTACCCCATCTAAAAGGGCCAATAGAGGAAAGGAAAGAAAGAGTGTGCCTGTTGTAGTTGATAAGCTCACTGAGTTCAGGAACTAAAAAGTACTGAATGGAAAGATTCTTGCAAACATTAATGAGAAAGGGATGGCTCAGCTAGTCTAAAAGCTTAAGCTACATGGATGGAAATACATGTTTGTCAAGGCTTTCCCTCCTGTGTGTGTTCCTGGTGTGGTTGAGTTATATGTGAACTTCCAGTTTGATGGCAAAGTGGTCAAGAGTAATGTAAAGGGGTTTGAGATGGAGTTTGATGTTGAGGAGCTTGGGATCCTTCTGAATATTCCATCTTTAGGTTTTGAAAACTACTTGAAGAAAAAGTAGCCAGCCATAGACAATGATGTGGACACGGTATATGTAGTCATAAGGAAGTTCTCTTAAAAGGTTGAATTGGATACTCCCCAGAAGGTGTATAAGAGTGATATGACACCCTTTCACAAGCTATTGTTTCACTTTGTCAATTCCTGCATTTTGCATAGGTCTGAGAGACGACACGAGGCTACCTTGTTGGATATGGCTGTGATGGAACTACTTTACACTGGTAGACCTATCAATCTCCCTAGCCTGATGATTCTGCACATGGAAAGATCTGCAGACACTTCCAAGCCTAAGCATGCTATGCCCTATGGATTCATGTTAACTGAGTTGTTTGAAAAGCTCAATATTGCCTCTCCTGAGCTTAAGTTTGGAAATCAAATTGATGTTTTGGATATTGTTACCCTAAAGCAGTGTGGATATGAGGAGATCAAGGCTAAGGGACCAATAGGTTCTGCTATTCTACCTGGTAGTAGCAGGGCAGCAGAGCTCACTAAGAGATTGGAGTTGGTTGTTGAGGAGAATGCCAAGCTTCGAGAAGATAATTATGAGTTGAGAAAAGAAACCAGACAGTTTAGGGAAGAGCTCAGAAGAGACAGAGAAGCTCATGCCCAACAGATTGCCACACTTCTGAAAGCATTGACCCCCTCTGCCTCTTACCCATGAACTTGGTCCTTCCCCCGATTCCTTTAGCTTATTTTGTTATTCCAATGATTCTTTAGTTCTTGTTTATTTTGTTCTAGTCTGAGTAAGTTGCAGGATATTTAGTTTATTTTGCTCTAATGGTTTAAGACAAGGCCCTGGGCTTATTTTGACACTACTAAATGACTTCTCTTATAATGTTTTAAAGCTTCGCACATAGTTAGATCATCAACTTAGTCAGTTTGCTTTGATAATTCTTGAGCTTCTGTTGTAGCCTAAATGGCCATGAATCTTTCACTAACTGTGCTTCTTAATATGTCTAACATCTTTTTGTTATTTTTTGATGATGCCAAAAAGGGGGAAGATAGAGTTAGGAGTGTTGTATTGGTATTGATATGTCTGTCTATGTGATGTGCTTATTGTACAAATGTTGATCTTGATATGGTGATATGAGGTGATTACCTGGTTCTAATATGCACAAAGTTGTCATCATCAAAAAGGGAGAATTTATTGAGTAATGAGATTTTGATGATTAACAAAGTTTGTTCAGATGAAATGTTCTAAGAACCAGGTCATCAACGTAGTTGCTTAACTGCTCTAAGACCTAGCTCCTTGGGTTAAGGACCAGGTCCTCAATATTGATGATTGTACGTCTTTACAAGATAGTAACTTTATCTCAACGTTACCCAAGCCCGAGTTTGTTGGAAGAAGACTGCTAAACATGATAAGGGTTGTTGCGCAAGAAGATATGCATGCATAGGTGAGAGACAAAAGTCCCAAGACCTATGGAGTCTTTGGAGCAGTAGGAGTCCTATCAAATGAGAAGCTGACTATGCATAGGACTCATGGAAGATCTGGGAGTCTAGGGAATTTAAATACTATCCTTCTGGACTGTTGGGATCATCTTTTTACACATCAACTGAAGAACTATATTTTTCTACATTCATGTCAAGTACCAGTGTTATGTTCTTCTTGAATCAGTCTAGTAAATGTGTTTTAGAAAATCGAGTTGTAATCAAAGTGTCATAAATAATTAGTGAGTTGGAGTGAGTATTTGTTTTACAAGTTAGAGTAACTTGTAAATCAAATAGTTGCAGTAGAAGTACCGGAGATTATTGAGTTACAGATTTATAATGGATACATTTGGCTCATTGTTCTAGTGAATTTGAAGTTGAAAATCCTACGTAGTAGGTCGTGGTTTTTGCACCTTTTGAGCCGGGTGATTTTTCACGTAAAAATTATTGTGTTTACTTTGCTGCTTATTTTTACTTTACGCTTAAGGAGTAAGGTAAAGAACCAAGTTCTTTAGTAATCCATAACATATAGTAACATTGATGTTGGATTGTGATGTATATCATGCGAGTTGAGCATGTAGAACAGGTCCACTTAGTAGGTTAGACTACTTAAGTGCCAACGCCACGACCCCTTAATGTGGGTTGTGGCGTTCCACTTTGATGATTGGTTACATAGGTGCATGTTTGTCTGCCCTACTAAGTATACATTGTTGGAAACGGACAATGTCTAGCAACTGGAACACAAATTAAAGTATTAGCTATGCGACTGATGGCTCCAGGTCTCTCTACCATGTCAATTTTGCCAGATTCTTTGCCACTACCTTTCCATTCAAAGCACTAAATCATGGTAGCAAGCTTTATTACAATTACTTGTAGTGCTAAAGAAATTCCATGGCAACCTCTTCTCCCGCTCCCAAATGGAAAAAACTGATAGTGTTTTACTGCTTCTGTCTTCATTCAGAAACCTTTCTAGTTTACAATTCAAGTGGATTTTCCCAATACCTTAAATCCCTATAAATTGTCCAAACGTTAACTATTAATGTTGCTTTTTAGGTATATGGTATCCTCCAATGTTACAATCTTCATTTGACACTCTAACAATCAGTGGCATGATGGGATAGAGTCTGAGAGTTTCTTTCAAGATGGATTGAAGGTAAGGTAGGTTTTCAATATCTGATTCTTCCACGAGTCGGCTCTTTCTATTGACAGAATCAATTTCTTGTGTTGCTTTCTGCATAATGTTTGGATGATTGATTAGCGCTACCATTATCCACTCTATCGAAACAACTGATGTATCAGTTCCAGCAACAAATAAGTCGTATCAAAATTTAAAAGAACACCAGTTATCCTATAAAGAGTGCAGATCGGTGGACAAAGCATCCCGCATTCACGCAGGGTCCAGGGAAGGCTCACACCTTTAGGAGTGTGATGTAGACAGCCTATCCTAATGCAAACATTAGTAGTTGTTTTTACGGCTCAAACCCGTAACCTCACACGGAGACAATTGTACCGTCGTCAAGAGTTTTACACTATTAATGTATTTTAATCTGTTGTAGCTGGTAACCTGCCTTATTTTCCAAGATGCCTAATTTTTAAAATTTTTAGTTTTAGGAGTTATTTTACCTAGATGAAAGCCTTAATATTCTCTCTTGTCAATCTCATCTCTGAGCTCTCGTCTTCAGAAATATCAAGTAAAATATCAAGCAGATTGTATATGGTCAAAACCGAGTTTTTCCTTCGTAAGACTAATCGAGATTGAGGCATGATGGACCTAGGTTCGTCATGGTAATATTGAGCTATGATGTAAAGTCGGGCTACTGAGTTCGAGCCCTAGAAACCGACCAAGGTCGGGATCAGCCAAAATCGACATCGAGCCCAAATAGAGGTCGAGCGAATAGAGACCGATCGAGACCACAATCGGCCGAGATCAAGAACGAGCCTAGATAGAGGTCGAGCGAACATAGGCCGATCACAATCAAGAATGGCCGAGTTCGGGCTCGAGCCAAGGGACAAAAGAGTCGTTATAGCCATATTTGGGGAGAGAATCTCGGCGGAAATTAAGAAAAAGCTAATTAATTAATCTATCATGGGATCCCCACTATGTATTTTTAATTATATCCAAAGTAGGGCTCCTCCATTATATTAGAGTGGTTGTCATTTGTAAAAAGCATATTGGAATACTCATTCATACACTCTCACATTCAGAGATTATTGAGATTTACACAACTTATAGCAAATTTTGTCATTCTTTGGGCTCTTGATATTATTTCATCTGTTTGTTTAGCAATCATTTTCTATTCAATTTGGGTTTGTATTCACTTCTTTTTACAGTCAATATTCGATATATTTTTACTTATTTTACCAATTTGTACCAATTTATATCACGTATCCTTAGAACTTCGTATAAATTCAACTCTATCCATTTTTCGGGTAAACAGTTTGGCACCCACTGTAGGAATAAGGATAATAGTGGTTGTTTGGTACGAATTTTTGCAAAACACACAATTTTAAAAATGATGAACTCTGTATTAATGGCCCTACCTATCAACAACGAAGTCGGGCTTCAAGATGAGAATAACAACCTGACTCTCGGGGATGAAAGGCCACTCGTCGAGCCCGTTGGAACTCGAGTCGTAGATCCAATCGATGTGAATTCACATGTGGCCATTGAGGTGAACCAATGTTCCGACCCAGAAAACATCATTCATAGTGGAACTCGATCTACAGTTCGAAAGACACAAAATGTTGGAGAAGACGGGATCAGCATACGTATGATTTTCGAAATGTTGCAAGCTCAACAAGTAGCAATAGCCCAGTTGCAGAGCCAAACCCCAATTGTAAAGCCAAACCCCAGTTGCAGAGCCAAACCCAAGCACCAAGCAGGCTCGAATCCGGTCCGCCCCAAGAAGTTACCCACAAAACGGGGCCAGCTATAATGAGGTCGAATGAACAAGAATCGGAGACTAATCTCAAAATTATTAAGATGCTCGAGGAACTGACAAAACGAATAGAGTCAGGAGAAAGGAAAATTGAAGCAAACGACCAAAAGGTGGAAACTTATAACTCCAGGGTTTGATCAGATCCCGGGGGAACCACCGATACTAAAGGGCTTGGATTCCAAACAATTCGTGCAAAAACCTTCCCCCCCAAGCGCGGCTCCAAAACCGATCCCCAAGAAGTTTCGCATGCCCAAAATTCCTAAATACAATGGAACGACCGACCCCAACGATCACGTTACCTCTTACACATGTGCCATCAAAGAGAACGATCTAGAAGATGATGAGATCGAATCTGTATTATTAAAGAAGTTCTGGTGAAACCCTGTCAAAGGTAGCAATGATATGGTATCATAATTTACCGCCTAACTCTATCGATTCTTTTGTTATTCTTGTAGATTCCTTTGTGAAAGCACATGTCGGAGCCATAAAGGTCGAAACCAGAAAATTGAATCTTTTTAAGGTAAGCCAAAAAGATAACGAAATGCTAAGAGAGTTTGTATCTCGTTTCCAAATGGAACGAATGGATCTACCACCAATAATGGACGATTGGGCCGTTCAAGCTTTCACCAAAGGACTAAATGAACGAAGCTCGATGGCTTCACGATGGTTCAAGCATAATTTGATCGAGTACCCGACTGTTACTTGGGCCGATGTACACATTCGATATCAATCAAAGATTAGAGTCGAAGATGACCAGTTGGGTTCTGGGTCGGTTATTAAAAAGGATACCAACCGAGAACCAAAGTTGAGCAAGGACCGATACTGGCCGTATAACGAAGATCGTAGGGGTAGCGAGCCGTGATGCAACCCCGTACGAGGCAAAAGGAAAAGTGATCAAGGCCAAGGGTCTTGAGGGCTGATGAACAAGAGTAGGTTCGACAGGCACATCGGACCTAAGGAAGAACCACGGTTATCAGAATATAACTTCAACATTGATGCATCCGCCATCGTATTGGCTATCGGACACATCAAAGATACTAAATGGCCTCGACCTCTGCAATTTGATCCAGCCCAGAGAAATCCCAATCAAATGTGTAAGTATCATGGCACTCATGGCCACAGAACGGAAGATTGTAGGCAGTTGAGAAAGAAGGTAGCCCGGTAATTCAATGAAGGGTACCTTCGAGAGTTCGTAAGTGACCGAGCCAAAAACCATTTCAAAAATAGAGGATTCAATAGACAAAACAAATAAGAAGAGCGACAACACATCATCCATATGATCATCGGAGGGATCGATGTCCCCCAGGGGCTGGTGCTTAAGCGTACTAAGATGTCGATCATTAGAGACAAGCGATCTCGAACTCAGGACTACATACCTAAAGGAATCCTATCCTTTAGTGACGAAGATGCAGAAGGAATTTTGCAACCTCATAACGATGCACTGGTAATATATGTACTTATGAATAAAACTCAAGTTAAGCATGTGTTAATTGATCCAGGTAGCTCGGCCAACATCATTCAATCGAGGGTCATAGAGGAACTCGGTCTATAGGACCAAGTCGTGCCCGCAACCTTGGCACTAAACGGATTCAATATGGCATGTGAAACTACTAAGGGCGAGATAATGTTGCCAGTTAATGTAGCCGGGACCATCTAAGAAACAAAGTTTCCCATGATTGAAGGCGACATGAGATATAATGCCCTTCTTGGGAGGCCAAGGACCCACAACATGAAATCAATACCCTCGACCCTGCAACAGGTTCTAAAATTCCCAACACCAGAAGGAATCAAAACGGTCTACGGGGAGGAACCGGCCGTAAAGGAAATGTTTGATGTCGATGAAGCAATTCTGATATCATCATTATGATCAACAGAGGGATCAGATTCAAAGGAGAAATAGGACACCAAATAGAAATCACAAGCGTCAGCTTTGACCCAACTAGAGAAGCAGGAGACTGATGAAGATGATGATTATCGGATCCCTCGATCCTTCTTCACCTTCAGACCTTCAAATTCTGCTTCTACCTCATCTTCCCACGACTGTTTACTTGTACTGGATGCTTGAATTACCTCTGTCCATAGCTTTTGAGCTTGTATTGTTGTAATTTCTTCAATCCCCTTCAGCTTCTATTTGGTGTGGTTTGACCCACTTCCTGCTAGGGATTCCTCTCCCACTGATTGTATAGTTGATTGAACCTCTTTTTGTCCTTCTCATTGTGATACTGCTCATGAGGATGATTCTAAAGCCATTTTTGCCTTCTGGGATGGGATATGAACTCTCTTTCCTCCCATGGATGGCGAACGTTAGTTAACATGCACCGAGAGAAAATGCATTTGTTGATCGAGAAGATTCAAGGTATTGATGCATGGACCCCGCATAACCTTGGAGTCTCCTTTCCTTGTCTTAAACTATTATTTTACATTTAGACAATATTGTACTATTGAGACATATTCTGTATTCGATTTTAGAGCTCATGACTCTGTATTACCTAGTTTTGGGAGTTTAGTATTATGTATCACTATATTAGTTGTTGGAACTTTATTCTGCTATTTATATTAATTCAGGCATATTATACTTCGTATTGTTGTTTTGAAATTCTTATTGTATGTTGGCTTACCTAGTCTTGGAGGTTAGGTGCCATCATGACCTTTGGTAGAATTTTGGCTCATGACAGTTGTATTGAAGAAATTGAACTACTTAAGATTTGAAATCTGAAGTCGCATTGAAAACATAGAACTACTTCAGATTATGGCGGGTAAATTTTATAATTTTTTGTACAATGTAGGTATAACTTCAATGTCTTCTTCAAAAGTGGGAATCTGTCCAAATGCCCCAATATTCTTTCAGAAATATAGTTCAACTAGGAACTTTTACAGCACACTCCCGATAGGCAAATTAGCAACCTTGTTTTGCTTGTAAATGATGAAATCAACACATGATGTTGTTTCTAAGAGCTTCATTCTATTGAGTTGGCCTGAGAACAGGTAGCAGATTGCTGAGACTAATTCAAAAAGGCCTTAGATATGAGCACTTCGACAACAAATGTTTTGATAACCCGAGTTTCTTAACAGACAAATGCAATGGAGTATTACATTTTGTTATGATCTACCAATGAGTCAAAATTAAAACCAAATTTCTTTTTCCCGAGTTTCTAGTGATATACATGTTTACCCGTAAAACGGTACAGTTGAATTTATACGTGGTTTATAGACAAGTAAATTAATTTGATCCTAAAATAATAGATGAACTAGACAAACATGTAAGACTTAGCCTTGAAATTGAAATGAAACAACAGATATCTTAATCCCGGGCGCAAAACTACCGGGGGCAATAAGAACAGTATAAATAAACAAGAAAGTAAAATGTTATTGAGCTTTTGATAGAATGTAGTGTATGCTTGTCAGAAAATTCATTTCTTTTACAATGATAATGCAGCTCACTATTTATAGTTGCACCTAGGGAACAAGGTTCTAGGATCAAGCCCATCTTTAATGACAAGTATGAGGGTCCTTGAGAAATGTGTAACGGCAGGCAGTGAATGTCATATTCTTTGTAAGCGGACGCGCACTTAATGTTGTAGAATATTCTTCATTAAATGTTACCGAGAGGCAGGCATTTGTCACACCTTTATGAGTATCATTCTCCCCGGTAACAGACATGGTCGTTGCCTCCGGATCCGGTTGCCTTCTGTTTTTGACTTAATGTGTCACTTTCTCATGCGATCATCTAATACATAACATATTTTACCCTATACAATACATACGAGAAAGAAATATTACATTGATATATTCGAAGCATCTGGTTGCCGAATTAGTTAAACACTCTTAATGAAAATGGTAGTTGTTATTCTTAACAAAGCAAAGAACAAAGTGTTTCTTCGGGTGAGTAGTTGAGTATTATGGAAAGCACATAGAGTTAACTAGAAATATTAGAGGTGTTAACTAGAAATATTAGAGGTGTCAAATGGACAGATTGGGCTAATTTGAACGGGTCAAAATGTGTTGAGTTAATAAATAGGCGGGTAATATCATAATGGGCTGAGTTAATAAAAGTTACTTGGGCTGGGTCAAGATAGACTAAATTTTAGATCATAGCCCAACCCGTCCAACTCTTATCAAGCTTTAATTACTGTGTGTTATTTTCGTATGAATTGGTTAAGTATCAAATAAGATCTTTTTTTTTGTTATGATCATATATAACATATCAAACAAAAAAATTACTTTAAAGATATTTTAACAAAGTTACTCATGGATCAATTTGGTAAAAATAGCATGGGCTAGCCAGTTTTTGGATAGTTAATTGAAAAATAGTCACAGTTTGCAAAGTCATTAAAAATAGCCATTATTTTACTTCAACACGAAAAGTTCCAGTATAATATATTGGAGGTTGGAGCACATGTGTTTGAACTTCCAGCATATTATGCTGGAACTCCATCACACAGAAAGTTCAGCATAATATACTGGAGATTGGAGCACCTATGTATATGTGAACTTCCATCATATTATGTTAGAACTCCAGCACATTATGAAATTCCAGCATGTTATGCTGGAAGTCACATGTAAAAATTCGAACTCTAGCATATTATCCTGGAATATTTTCCGAATTTTGAGCAGTATTTTTATTTAGATTTATCTTTACATGAAAAGTGGCTAATTTTAATTACTTTTGATATTGTGGTTATTTTTCAATTATCGCTTATAAATATGGCTATTATTGAATTTCATCTATCAATTTGAGCTAAAAATCAGCCCAACTTTAAATGGGTTGAGATGAACTAGGTCTAGATACAACAAATGGATGGGTCAATGACCGGCCCAACCTTGGTCGCGTTACATGGGTTTGGGCTCAAATTGACACCCTAAGAAAAATGGGGGATTTGCATCTATACCCAGTTTTTGGGTCACATTTTAACTTGTACCCGCTTTGCAAAAATAATTACAAGCATACCCATTTTTCGGGTAACTTCAAACATACGGGCCTGAAGTAGCAAAAATTTATGTCTGAAGTTTGAACTTTAGAATGTTTTGCCTGAAGTATAACCTTATCAAAGCAAAACTTCAGATATTTTTGCCTGAAGTTTGGCTTGACTTGCAAAGGCAATCACGCAAACTTCAGTTCATAGTGCAATGGCAAACCTCAGTTCAATAAAACTACAGCATGTTTTGGCTGAAGTTTTTTGTTTTGTACTTGATGAACTTCAGCATTCTAGGAACTGAAGTTTTATTTTGTAATTGCTGAACTTCAGCATTCTAGTAGCTGAAGTTTTGTTTTGTAATTGCTGAACTTCAGCATTCTAGGAGCTGAAGTTTTGTTTTATAATTTCTGAACTTCAGTATTCTAGGAGCTGAAGTTTTATTTTGTATTTGCTGAACTTCAGCATTTTAGGAGTTGAAGTTTTTGTTTTATATTTGCTAAACTTTAGCAGTCTTAGAGTTGAAGTTGTGTTCTGCCTTTCTTTGAAGTTAGATGGCTTTAAAAATAACTTAAGTCAAATTGTGCTGAAGTTTTAACTGACTTTTTTGATAATGTTCTGAAGTTATTTTTCCTATCTTTTATTTTCAGTTCTGCAGCCTTTTTCTGTTGTTTTTCCTGCAGGTGATATCTTAAAGCAAGGGGTAACCTAATTCCAAGAGATCACGAGAGCAACTATTGTGTATAATAAATTTCACATGCATGTGTCATTCTTGTGGCAGGTAACTTGGATGAGAGGACATGTAGTAGTCAGTTGATGTTGTATGTTTAAGAAGGATGGATCAGGGAAAGACATAAATCACACCTACTTTAACTAGCTTGTGGAGTTTTAGTTACTCGTCCTTCAACATAGAATATGGTAGTTGATAAGATTTAATAAAAACTTTACAGATCCAATCAATAATACTTATACAAAGTCTCATGTGTTTGAGAGAGAAAAGAAGAAGAGGAAAAGAAGAGGAGAAAGAAAAGAGCGCATAGGTCAGGAGGAAGAAGAGGAGACGTCTGAAGTTGTCAAAATTAGGGTATAGATTAAAGAATTTTAAAAATATGGGTATAGGTTAAATGGGACGACCAAATAGGGCGCCCCGTCCAATTTTTACTAGAAAAATGGAGGAACATCAATTACATATATTTCCAACAACTTAAAGTGATTAACATCATAGGGCGGTAAAAGTTAACAAAAATTTATGGGGCGTAACATCCAATCAGTGGTTTTAGTGGCAATTTCCAGTGGATTAACGCGCATAACAGGATAACAAACCAATGGGTGAACCATTGCAGAGAAAGTCCAGCTCCTTGTTCCATATTATGTTTCTCGATACCTTTAATTTTCCAATCAAAAACATTGGAACAATACACTAAGTGTCCTAGGCAACACTGCTGCTGCAAGTCCAGCACCAGGACATCCTTTCCTTCCTCCACCAAATGGCACATAACAGAAGTTCTGCCCTTCAACTCACCGAGCTCGATCACGAGATTCTCCTCGGATTCATTGGGGTCCCTATTAATTGCATAAATGTTGAGCCCGAGTAACCATTGACCACACAATCTTCTCTACATTTTAGGAACACTAAGGGCAATGGGGGATGCACTATTGTCTCCGCGCTCTCATTGATATTAATTGATGTTCTTGTACTCATGCTCAGCCTGCAAATAAGATTATTTGTCATGGCCATAAGCTGAATCCCAACATCATAAGCCTCCCCTTATTCCCAACACTTAAAAAAAAAATCCAACACTTTCATCATCTCCTCCTTCCTACCTAACATCAGCAAATTTACTACTATGTTGAGTAGACAAAATTGATGCCATTGGTTTTAAACACTTCTTTTGCTATGGCACTATTTGACACAACATAGGAAGTCGATGCACCCGCACAAATCAACATGAATGGACCATAGCGCAGTGCTAATTTCTGATGCCAAAGAAGAAAAGCAAGATCTGAAATTGACCTTCTATGGGACTGCTAATGAGATGATTTACACTCTTAACTTACTGTATTTTAATTTATAGACACAAGGCCAAAATAATTTTGTTTTAACAGTTTTTAAAATTTGTATCATTTTAGTTTGCCATCTAACGTGGTTCTTGGTCATCAAATAGGATGAGAGGAATAAATCACAAAGAAGCCACAAGAAACGATAGATTCCTTCAATGAAATTTGATTACCCAGTACTATTTTTCTTCTAATGTTAGCTCCTTCTTGACATTTCGGATACTAGAACCCCTTTCCTTCTCGTTAGTAAAAATGGTATTACATCTAAAATCTATGACGACAAAGGTGGTATTTACATTTATCAGAATTCATCTTTATATATTCAACCAATTAATATCTTATTCACTGTGAGTAGGAAAGGTAGAAAGTGGAACACAGTTAGTGCAGATTCCATTGAGGAAGCAGACGCAATGACATGGAAATTTAATTATTTAATGGAGAGATTCTATATTAATTTCTTTGACAAACAGCATCTTTTCCTGTCCTCTATTGTTATTGAAAAAAATATATACAGCCACCACCCAAAGAATAAATGATAGAAAATCAGCTCCTGTGCGTTATAGCTTGTATGGGGAAGGGGGGTATAGAAAGGGTGGTACATCAGAAAGAAATACAGCCACTTATCATAAAAGGTAAAAATTGTCAACTATGGAACATATGTCAGGCACTTTGTACATGTTCAAACACCTAAAAACCATCAAAGAATGGTAGAGATAAAACTTCCAAAACTTCAGCAAGATGTGAAGCACTATTATTCTTGACATGGATAATATTCTAACTGTAGTGTACTATAAGATTGGAAAGATATCAAAGTGTGTCCTTAATTCAACTGAGAGCTTGATCATCAGAAGATGATCAACTACACCACACTGCTCAGCTGCTCTCTTCTCCTTTCCTCCAAATTTAATAACCCTTTGTGCCTCAACCTTGATTGAGCTGCGGATATCAATTGGCGAATCAGCGCATGGACATTAAAGTCCTAACTCTTTTTTCCCTCTCTTGTTTCTTAGCAGTGGGAGTCCTCTTCAACTTATGCAGTTCTTCCATCACTGCTTTCTCAACTTTGTCAATTGAGTTTAGCAGCTTTCTCTGTGGTGTGAGGCAATCCAAGTCTCCAGAGTCGTTCTGATGGGTGATATCGAGCAATATCTTTGGCACTTTACCTACAGATTTGGGATAAAGCCTGCTTCTAATTGTAGGATGTGGAGTCATAAATGAATTATCGTGCTCAAGTTGAGCACCTGATGTAGATTCAGAAGGATCAAGAACAGTCTGGTTCTGTGGTATTGGACTCTCAAGTTGTTGGCCTTCGCTCTCTCCAAAGCGAGCTCTTCTTCTTTCAATAGCCTATATAGAGAATCTTATAACAATCAGATACATCAAGTTTACAAGAGACCAGTTTGCTCAAAACATATTTCATACATACTATTGGGCAATGTGACAACCAGTTTGCTCGAGTTGAGCACCTAGTAACTGCAGTAAAATTTAACGCTCAACTGGCATTTTAGTATCAAGGCATGCAAATAACTTCACTGGACTCTTTGTATTTGTCTTCTCATTGCAAAGACATTATATGAAAACTTGAAAGTTGAAAGAATTAGGCAACTACCAACATTCGTCAGTACTTTATTGTTAAGATGTATTCCTGACTAGTTGGAGCAACAAACCATAAACTGAACTGTAACAAGAACATGAGCGCTATTAAGAAGGAATATCCAGAAAATCCAATCAAATTGGGAAAAAGAAATACTATTAAAACAGGATTTATGACCTTGAGTTATCTAGTCTAGATAAAAGTACCACTTCCACTTGTTAATTACAAACTCATTATTATGACAAATTGATAAGTACCATTGCGACCAATGTATTGCCAAAGCTCAATCATAGAGCAAAACAATGAACCAAATGTTAAATTCACAAGTCTCAGTTTACTTCCAAATAGGCCAATAAATTACTTATTCATCAACTGTTTACCCTAGACGAAATTTAAGAATCGACTGGCATTCCAGCATTAAGCCACAAGGCATATAGATTTAACTGGACTCTTTATATTTGTCTTCTCATTTCAAAATCACTATAGGAAAGTTGAAATCAGTAGGCAGCTACCAACATTGGTTGGTACTTGTCTAGTTAAGATGTATTGCTGACAAGTTGAACAACAATCCGTAACTGAGCTGTAACAAGAACATAAGTTCTATTAATCAAGAGGGCAGATCCAGAAACTCCAGTTCAAATTGGGAATACAAATTAAAGACAAAAATTATGACCATAAGTTATCTACCCTGAAGTACAATTTCTACTTGTTAGTTACAAGCACATTATCATGATATGTTTCATCACACTGATCCCTTCTAAACATTTTCGCATACAAATTGAAAGTTGCAGTTATGACCATAAAATGCAAAGAAAGGAACTATAAAATGTTAAATTCACAAGTCTCAATTTAAAATCGAATATGCCATAATATTACTATTTGTACAACCTTTTACCCCTAGAAACATTTACACTAAAATACCAATCACAATTTACTTCCAAACACAAATGTTAAAAGATTTCACAACGAATAAAGAACTAAAAGGCAACAATGTAACATTCTTGGATACAAATTGAAAGTCGCATTAGTGACCAATGAGCCAAAAAAGCTAAATCATAAAGCAATAAATGAAAACTTTAAATTCAGAAGCCTCAATTTACTCTCGGACACAAATGTAACAAGATTTCACAAAAAATGAAGTACTAAAAGGCAATGTTATAAGCATATCATCTAGCCAATTATCATACAACACATTGAGCAAAATGTACAAGCAATAAATCATGAACTTGTATTCAACAAACTTTGAGAAGTGAAGAGAAGGCATTACCCTCACAATGGAAGTGATATCGCGAAGAGGAGTTCTTGGATACCAAGAAGGAAGCACAATATGCTGTCCTCCTCGCCCTCGTCCCCGGCCTGACGGCGAAATGTTCTCTCGACCAATCACCCTAGCCGGCGTTCTATGTGAGTTCCGTCTTGGCGTCCCAAAATTAACTCTTCTACCAATACCACCCCTACCACCACCACCCAAACCCACCCTCGCCGCTGCAGTCCCTGGCCGAAAAATTGCTCTAGTAGCCGACGCATCCTCTTGTTCATCCTGAAAAATCACAATGCCGCCTCCTTCATTCCTTACAGTTGTCCTCCGTCGACGACTATAGATGTCCATTAGATCCTCCGTCCTTGATATTCTATCTCTTGCCTCCGTCATTTTTACAAAAACTGCACACAAAACCCAAGAAAATGTTAACCATTTAGTTGAAACAAACAGAAAAAAAGTTATTGTTAGATCGAAAAGTAAAATCGAAATGTGCCGGAAATGGGGGTTTTCCGGCTACCTGCCATTTTTACCGGCTGGAGGATTACCTTTAAAATCTTATGGGTTTATTGATGGATTCTTGGAAATGGGGAGTGGGGTGGGGTTTAGGTTTGGAAATTGTGAAGAAAGAGAGCTTAGAGAGAGAGGCGTCTAGGCAAATTTTCAAAATGGAGTTTGGGCGGTACTTTATACAGAAAAGTTAAAATGAAATTTTCAGAACTGAATTGTTTTTCAAAACTGCGGAAATTAGGGAAAATAATTAATGGCGGACACGTAACAGCTTAATCAGATTTCAAATTTCGAATTTTTAGTTCGTTAGCTATTTTAACCGTCGGTGAAAAGACAAAAGAAGTTGTTTTAACCGTCAAATGGCCTAGTCAAATGGGCTTCCATTTTCGACTGGTTTGGTCAATCTTAGTTGGATCTGCACATGGTGTTTATTGACCTAGGAAAAGCGTATGACAAGGTTTTTAGAGAAATTTTCTGAAGAGGCCTAGAGGCAAAAGGTGTGTCGGTTCCGTACATTATGACGATTAAGGATATGTATGATGGGGCTAAGACTCGGGTTAGGACAGTAGGAGGCGACTCTGAGCATTTTCCGGTTGTAATGGGGTTACACCAAGGTTCTGCGCTCAGTCCGTTCTTATTCGCCCTGGTGAGGGACGCGTTAACACACCATATTCAAGGGGATGTGCCATGGTGCATGCTATTCGCCGATGACATAGTTCTGATTGATGAGTCGCGAGCTGGTGTTAACGAGAGACTGGAGGTTTGGAGACAGGCTCTTGAGTCTAAGGGTTTCAAGCTGAGCAGGACGAAGACAGAATACCTGGAGTGTAAGTTCAGCGCTGAGCCAGGGGAAGTGGGCGTGGATGTGAGGTTTGATTCGCAGGTCATCCCGAGAAGAGGCAGCTTCAAGTACCTTGGTTCGGTTATCCAGGGGGGAGGGGAGATCGACGAGGATGTCACACATCGTATTGGGGTAGGATGGATGAAGTGGAGGTTAGCATCTAGAGTTCTGTGTGACAAGAGAGTGCCACCGATACTCAAAGGTAAGTTTTATAAAGCGGTGGTTAGACCGGTCATGATATATGGGGCTGAGTGTTGGCCTGTTAAGAACTCACATATCCAGAAGATGAAAGTAGCAGAAATGAGGGTGTTGCGGTGGATGTGCGGGCACACTAGGATAGATAAGATTAGGAATGATGATATTCGGGAGAAGGTGTATGTGGCTCCCATTGATGACAAGATACGGGAAGCGAGGCTTAGATGGTTCGGACATGTTCAGAGGAGAAGCCTAGATGCTCCGGTACGGAGGTGTGAGCAGCTGGTTGTGGAGGGCACGATAAGAGGTAGAGGGCGGCCTAAAAAGTATTGGGGAGAGGTGATCAGGCAGGATATGGCGAGACTTCAGATTTCCGAGGACATGACACTAGATAGGAAGATGTGGAAGTCGAGTATTAGGGTTGTAGGTTAGGAGGTAGTTGAGTCGTACCTTACTTCGTACCATTGTGGGACTAGCCATGTAGGGGTTTTGTCTAAGATAGTTAGTGGCAATGTTGTGGCTTACTATTTCGCTTTTTAGTGCATGTCCTATTTACTAGCTATCGCTTTTTCTTTGCATCTTTCTTCTAGATTTCATGGTGTTCCTATTGTTCTTATGATTGTTGTGGTGATACTAATATTTACTAATATTGTCTCCATTTGCTTTGCATTCTTCTTCTGGATTTCATGGTGTTTCTATTTATCCTATGATTGTTATTGTGATACTAATATTGTCTCCTTTTTGTCCTTTTGTCTTTTTTTTTTTGAGCCGAGGGTCTTTCGAAAACAACCTCTCTACTCCTTCGGGGTAGGGGTAAGGCCTGTGTACACACTATCCTCCCCAGACCCCATTAGTGGAATTTTACTGGATTGTTGTTGTTGTTATTGGTCCATCTTAGTTGGTAAGTGATTTCCACGAAAAATTCAAAAATAGTTAGATTTACGATTGGTAATTGAAATATAGCCACAGTTTCAAAAGTAATCAAAATTTAGCCACTTTTCATGTAAAGATAAATCTGAACAAAAACACTGTTCAAAATCTAGAAAATATTCCAGCATAATATACTGGAGTTCCAGTATAATATACTGATCCAGCATAATATGTTCGAAGTTCATACACAGGTGCTCCAATTTTCAATATATTATACTGGAACCTTCCGCGTGTTAGAGTTCCAGTATAATATGCTGGAAGTTCATACACAACTGCACCAATCTCCAGTATATTATGTTAGACCGGTCCGTATTGCAGCAAAATAGTGGCTATTTTTCAATGACTTTGCAAACGCTGGCTATTTTTCAATTACCAATACGAAAACTGGTTAGCCCGTGCTATTTTTGCGTGATTTCCTTGTTCTTGTTAATTTTCTCCTGCTCTCTAGTTCATCAACCTAAGGAGGATCATTTGATACGCGGACTAAATTATCATGTGATTATAATCCCTAGATTAATTTATCCCACCTAGGATGAGGGATAAAATAATACCAAATTTGATGGGATAATGTGGAATAAGATAGAATATCCAGTATTAAGTCTGGGACTAAGTTTATACCACGTTTGGTTGATGGTATAATTTTATCCCGGAATAAATTTATACCATCAACCACACATGAAATAAATTTAGTACCATACTTTATCTCATTTTATCCCACCTTATCTAGCGTACCAAGAGTTAATTACTCTAAACACGCACCTAGTAAGAGAATTTTTTTTATTTCAAATCAATCAGTATTAAGCTGGTCACCCCAACTTATGATTCTACAACTTTTAATTTTATATTTTTTATAAATAATTTTAAGAATATTTCAGTCATTCTAATATAAAATGTGCTTATCATCATATTTTTACCAAAAACACTAACTACTTATTATCACCTTATTATCACCTTCACCATTTCTATCCAAATAGGTCTATAAAATATTACACATATTAGAGCTATAGAGGACGGATCAATACTGAAGCTGACTAGGAGTTTTTAAATATTAGTTGCACTTTCATTCAATGTTTTCAAATTACAGGTTTGTGGGAAAGTTAGTTATTTAGCTTTGATAATTTCAGCATTTCAATTCGATTGTCTAGGGATTTAATTAGGAGAATGTAATATGATAATCATACTTTTGATGCTAATACATATCTCAGCTTCTCCCTTGAATTCCTCTCTCGTCTCTCCTAAATTTCTTCATCTCTTCTTCTTCTTTTCTGCAATTACTGTTATATTCCTATTGTCTAGAACCTTTTTTTACCAATTGATATTAGAGTCATGTTACAACAGGTCCAAAAAAAGATGTTGATGCTCAATCGAGCAATCTAATTACAGATTTATAGGAGCAATATGAAGATTTGGCAGTTCAACAATTGGATTTGTAAGCTATCGAGGAGCAGAAAAAACAAGAATTGTGTGAGGATATAGACGAACGCATGGTGAGCTTCTCCATCTGTAACGATCCGACCGGTCGTTTTGCTTTCTAGAACCACGTTCCCCTAAATAAGACTCCCTATATGCACTTTTACTATTTTAGAACTTGCGAGGATGGTTAGTTAGGATTTGGAAGGGTTCGGGTTGAAATCACAACACTTGGTTCCTTAAGGCTGGCTAAAAAGGCTAAGTTTATCTTCGGTCAACGTTTTGAGTAAACCACCTCGGAATCGAGATTTGACGGTTCCAATAGGTTCGTATGATAATTTCAAATTTGGACGTATATTCGGATCGGGTTTTGGATGACCTGGGAGCATTTCGGCGCCTAATAGTGAAAGTTGGTTCTTTGAAGGTTTTGAAGTTCTTTAAATTTGGTTTGGAATAGGGTTTGGTGTTATCGAGGTTCAAATGGGATTCTGAGAAAGGGAATAGTTCCGTTTGGTGATTTAAGACTTGCACGCAAAAATTGGTGTCATTCCGAGTAGTTTAAGTACGCTTCGGCGCGTTGGGAGTAAATTGAAGAACTTGAAGTTCATATTTTGATTCGATTTGGTTTTGGAGTGTGATTCTTGATTTTTTTTTTGTTATTTTACGCATTTCGAGAGCTCGAGCAAGTCGTATTATGTTTATAGACTTGTTGGTATGTTTGGACGGGGCCTCGGGGACCCCAGATGCCATTCGAACGATGCGCGGATTGAGTCAAGACTCAACAGGGGGCTGCTGGTGCACTAGTTCTGGTGTGCCCACACCTACGAGCTTTTGGCCGCAGGTGCGAGGGTTGCACCGCAGAAGCGGTTCTGGAGCGTTTGTCCATGGACCGCAGATGCAGATTTTCGTGCGCACCCGCGAACGCGCATGTGCGATAAGGAAGGGCGCAGAAGCAAACCAAACCGCAGAAGCGGGATCCCATCCGCAGAAGCGGCCCTCGCTGGGAGGACCATGCACTGTAGGTGCGGTACCACAAATACGGCCAAGGCACCGCATATGCGATAATCGTTGGAGAAAGACCCCAATTTAATGCGGGACTTAGACACTTTTGGCTCATTTATTTCATTGTTTGGGAGATTCTTGGAGCTCTTAGAGAGGGGATTTTACCTAGCACTTTGAGGTAAGTAATTTCCACACAATGTGAGTTAAATACATAGTTCATGGGTAGATTATAACATATAAATTAGTGAAAATCATGGGTTTAGGTGAAAACCTAGATTTTTGATAAAAATGAGATTTAACCACGAAATTTGTTATGGAATTTAATAACAAACACATATTTGAGTTCATGAGGTTATGGATAACAACTTTCTTCGAAAATTTCCGGAACCCGGATACGTGGGCTCGGGGGTAAATTTTAGGAATCCTACATTTGGTGTTGAGTAATCACTTTAATAGTTAGAACATGAACTTTTGAACATGCACTAATCATTTTATATGATATTTGATTAGTTTCGAATCGTTTGGCACCGAATTGAGGGTTTGAGCACAATTTTGGACCGGAAAGTAGGCATTGAGACGAGGTAAGTCTCTTCTCTAACTTTGTAAGAGGGAATTAATCTCATAGGTGAATTGATTAATATGTGCTCCTATTTTTTAGGACTAGGTACGCACGAGGTGACGAGAGTCCGTACGTAGTTACTGATTTTGCCATTGTCTGGGTAATCTAGGACCCATACCATGCAATACTTACGATTTTTGCACCCTACTTGTTAACTTAATTACTTAAATCATGTTGAAACTTTATAGGGGAATGGTAGGGGGCTAAACTTCACTTACTTAAATTCTTGAACGGGCCACTCGACTATTATTGAGGATTGGTATTTTTTTAAATAATTGTCTATTAATAAATATTGAATTGATTGTTATAAAGTATTTTATCTTTCGTGGAGCGGGTCGAACGCCTTGGTAGCAGATAGATGCATATGTGGTTTGTGCCATTCGACCCTCGACAGTGCACAGTTTAAATATTTTTATGTTGGATCGGGACATACGACCTCGGCATAAATTGCGTATGATAAATCTTTGGAATCAATTATAATTGATATTGTTTTGTTGACTGAAAATATAAATTGTTAAATAATGAAAATTTAACTTGGGACATACTATTAGCGAAGGGATTGTTTACTATTCCTGTTATTGAGTTTTAAATATATATATATATATATATTGAGTTTTAAATATATATATATATATATATATATATATGTAATCCATGATTAGTTATTGTCTTGACATTTTATTGTTAGCCCGTAGTAAGTGTCAAAATCGACCCCTCGTCACTACTTTTTCGAGGTTAGACTGGATACTTACTAGGTACATGTTGTTTATCTACTCAAGCTACACTTCTGCACTTAATGTGGAGGACCTGAGGCATGTGCATATGGATAACAGTCAGGCACGCACACTTGATCGCTTCTACGAGACTACACAGTGAGCTGCCTTCCGAACCGTTCCGCAGCAGCCGAAGTCTTTTCTCTTGCGTGTATTTTCTGTCTTCCTCTTTTTAGACAGTAGCGTAGAACTCTTTTGTATATTCTACTAGTTGTTCGTATACTTGTGAAACTGGGTCTTGGTGGTTTAAGCTGGTAGACACATGATGATTTTTGTGTTATCTTATTTATCTCACTACTTTGAAAAATCTTGATATCTCATTTTTATTAAATGATTGCTTCTTAGTTATGCACAAAACTAAAAGTCAACTATTTCAAATCTTTAAAAGGAAGGATTATAAAGTTAATTCATTGTCGACTTGTCTAGCGATAACGTTGGGTACCATCACGACTCACAGGAAAAATTAGGTCGTGATACCACCTGTTTAGTTCACTCCAGCTCTCATACGATGGAATGTATCTACATTCGGAGCCGAAGGACAATGCTTTACCTTCCTCCACCAGCAGAGATATTGGTGTCACAATCAGGTCAGGAATCTTAGGTCCTACTCCCTATAATAACCATGGTCATAATTTGGTATTTTGTCGTCTAATGGAGAGAACTTAAAAACTTGGTTATATAAAATTTGGGCAAAATACATAAGTTATCCTTGAAATATGGATTACAAACTTTTCAAAATATATTTAAATCACCACTTTTTGCAAAGATGGCATGGCAGAAGTGAGGGCGTAAAACCTCTAAATTTTTGTCCAAATCCTTAATTAAGTGCCAAGTGTCTTAATTTTTTACAACATGGCACTAGTGGTTCCCACGGTTCTAACTTTTGTCCCTCATTTCTCCAAATTCCTCCTCCTCCAAAATGCCAGATCTGTCATCCCCCACAGGTAATCCTTCCGACGGCTACAGTCTATATGCTTAAGTTCACTCACCGATTTGCTTAGCTGATCTACGCTATCATTTGTCTCCTCCACACAGTCCTTGGTAGCTGTGTATTCTCTGGGCTTCAATCCCTTGAATTTCAAAAGCTTGCTGATGAAATCCTTTGTGGGTTGGGTTTTTATTAGCTGTTCTTGGCTATCTTTTATGGTCTATGCATAACCGGAATGGAAAGCGACGCACACATCGGGATAAATAGTGGGTTTGCAAGAGCTCTTGATGAAACTGGCGGCAGCTGCGGCGGTGTCCGCCGCGCCGGAGATGTAAAAGAAATAAAAAATTTGTTGCTGCCTTTTTCGAAAGATTTATTTGTTACAATAAAACATATTAAAGCTGGTCATAAAAAAACAGTTAATTTGGGCTTTTAATATTTGATTTGAATCGGAAAGTGTGGTTTGAATTTTGTGGTGATCGGCGGGAGGGGATAATATGCCGAGGAGAGAAAGAGATGATAGGGAGAAGATGGTTAAGGGGTATATTTATAAATTTAGAGCAAATTTCATTTGTGGTCGGTGGAAACTATTATCGTGTGCTAGTCATGAATTGATCCATATAATTTATAACTCCAAATAAATTATAATGGCTAGCTTAAATTTGCTCAAATATGATAAATTTTATTGCCATCGAGCCGTTCCAATCATCCACTAATGATATGCAAAATTAAATTTTTTATTGTCAAAAATACCGCTTATGGTATTTAATCTTTGAAAACAATAAATTTTTATGTAATTTTAAATACCTAACTTTTTCTGACTATCAAAAAATATGTAAATTATTTTTAATTTTGTTGTTGTTGGCACTTAATTGGCTAAATGAAAGTAGTCGGTCATCTTCAAAGTAATATATCCTTATTGTTATGGTTTTCGTTTCATGTGTTTATTTATTTATTTAATACACAATAATATGTTCTTCACTCTTTAAATTAAATACCCCTTTACGTACAAAGAACGTAAATGTACATTCAAATAAATACTATATAATAGATATAATTTGTCAATAACTATCATCATTATAATTTTTAACACATTATTAAATTCTAGAAAATCTTTCATATATACATTTTACTATGTCACTACGTAGTAAAATGCACGATACACTTTATATATATAAATTTTATACATTGTAGAACAGTCTATACACTTTGGATACACAAAAGTGCCTGGGATACATTAATGATATATTATGGATACATTGCAAGATGCACGATACACTCTATATACAAATTTTATGCAATGTATATACTAAATAGACTGTCACTATACAAAAAATATATGTACTAAAATAGACTGTCACTATACAAAAATATACTAAATAGACTGCCATTATACAATTTATATACACTAGACTGTCATTATACAAAATATATACAAAATAGATTGTCACTATACAAAATAGACTGTCACTATACAAAAAATATACAAAATAGACTGTCACTATACAAAAAATATACAAAATAGATATTTCGGGCTATTAGATGTAATATGTTTGGGCTGAAGGTCCATTTCGTGTCAGTAGAAAAAATATGGGCTATTAAAATTTTGAGGGGCTATAGAGGGTAGTTTAATGTCTTAATAAAATAATGACACGTGCTATAAATTTATTGGTGCGTGGCATTACGTATGTTTAAAAAAATTAGTCAAGAAAAGAGTGGTGTGTCTTAGCTACACTTTGGAAAGGTTGAGTGTGTAAATTATTTTCGTGGTCAAAAAGTGTATAACGAGAATTTGGTCCATAGTTTAGGAGGTAACTTATGTATTTTGCCTATAATATTGAACAATAATTTTCTGTTAATGAAACTCCTGTGAATCAGAGAGTGAGCCTTATTGCTATAGATTCAGATGATGAAACTTTGGCTGGATACCAGTCGTATATGAAATGTAAGGATACAATTGCTTTACCCAGTTGGGAGGAGTATATAGCACTAATTGAGACCTTTGGTGAGGAAATCTCTTGAGTTAAAACAACTAAGACAAACTGATTTTGTGAGGGGATTCCAATTTGCCTCTACTAGATTGTTGTCTCAATGTAACCTTAAGTCAGGCTATTCCATGTGTTTTGGGAGGATTGAAGAAGGGATTGGTGAATCCGGTGAAGATGCATGAGCTTCAAACCTTGTCCAAAAACTTCTAAGTTGGCAAGATTAGCAGAGGCTACATTAGCTGCTAATGCTAGGGCCTAGAGGTTTATATACCTATAACTACTCATTCTCTTACTTCTCGGAACTCCTCGTATGAGTTACAACTACTTAGATCTACTCATCATACTGGCCCTCCTAGACGTAAATTGGCATTGCCTGCTTCCAATACCATTGTTGTTCCTAGGACCAAAAGGGTCATTTCCCCTACTAAAATGCAAGCCAAAAGGACAAAGGGATTATACTATTTTTGTGATAAAAAATATACTCATGGTCGTAAGTGTACTTTTCCTAAGCAAATGTTTGTCATGGACGTGGAGTTTCCTGAAGAGGGAGGTATAGAGAAAGGTGATTTCTAAGCCTGAAAGTGATTTTCCTATAGAAGAGTGGGCTACTGAGGGTCATACTCCTTGATTTTACTGTGTGCTCTCACTAGCTTAGAAGGTGCTCATACTATTTATGTTAATGAGTACAGTAATAACAGATCAATGCAAATTCTCCTTGATGGTAAAAGTACTCACAACTTTATTGATGAAAAGTTTGCTATGAGGCTGGGGTGTAAGGTCTGTCCTACCAAGGTTGGTTATGCAAGTCTATGAAACAATACCATGGAGGCAACTTCTGAAGTGCTCAGGGATTTTGAATGGATACTGCAAGGTACTACCTTCGCATCAGACGTGATTGTGTTTCCTATATTATTGGGAGATTTATGGATAAAGACATTGGGTGGTATGAATATGGACTATTTTGAATTTACTATTGGTTTTAATTACCTGGGAAAGCACCATCTTTTTAAAGGGGTATTTATGGAATATAAATTGTCGGACCAAAGGTCATGAATTAATTGGATCGTGAGAAAAAGTTCTTAAAGAATATTTTATTTATTTGATAATTCTCTTCTACTTAGAAAGCACCATATATTAAAACATGTATTTGAGGAATGCAAATTGCCTTTATCAAAGGCCATGAATAAATTGAAGGAAGGGGAAGCCCAGTTCTTCATAGTTGGTTGGTGCTAATTTTGTGTTAAAGGTTGATAGTCAATTAAAAAAACTTCATATGTCGAAGAAGGTATGTGTTCCGACTTCCATCGATAAACTCTGTGTACACTATCAATAGCTCTTTTTTGAACCTAATATTTTACCTCCACAAAAGGGGGCCATTTGTTCATAGAATACCCTTGCAAGCAAGATCTAAACATGTGAATATTAGGCCCTACAGGTACTTTTCCATGAAAAAGATATTATGTAGAAACTAGTTAAGGAGATGTTATGTCAAGGAGTAATATAGTACAACACTCATTTTTCTTCTCATGTGGTACTTGTGGGAATAATGATGATTTTAGAGAGAGTTTTTTTTCTTGGTAACTAAACAATTTTATTTACCAAGTAATATTTACATATTTGATCCTCTTTATAGCTTGATCTGGATAATAGTCCCGGATTCAGCTATCCTTTCCTTTTTTGCTACTCCTACCTATCATAACTACCTTTTTACATATCTATATGAACAGTAGGGTAGTAGTTTAACTCTAGTAGCCTTCCCTTCAATCGTTGCTTCAAGTTCCCTCGACAATGTATTTCCTGCGTTAATAGTCGAGTGATTGGTGCAACATTCCTCTGTGTTGCTTGAAAGATGCGTGTATTCCTCTCTTGCCAAATATGGTATATGCTGCCAGCTAGTGTCATCCTTTAAATTTCAGCTTTGGAGCTTCTTTCTTTACATTGTCGTTCAACCCATTCCACTTCATGATCCCAAGCCATCACCTGCTTATGGATCCTCTGCCAGTCCAGCATTGCTGTCCATACTTGTGTTGATAATGAACATTTAAAGAATAAGTGATCGATAATTTCTTCTTCTGTGTGACATAGTGAGCAGGTTGTATCTTCCAAGTAGCCCCATCTCCTCAATCTGTCTCTTGTTAGAAGTCTTCTATGTGCATCCATGAATATGATGAATATCTACTTAGGTAACCCAGCATTGTTGCATATCATACTTCTCCATGGTACCTTACTAAACTCTCCTCTAAGTTTCAAATATATGGCCTTGATTGGGAATTTTTTGCATTCTCAATAACTCTTCTTCTGAGTAGCCAGCTTCCTCAAAGTATTTCTTTGCTTTTAGTATCATCTGAATCACCCACAATGTTTGGCTCAGCTCCCCACATTGAATTGTACTTTTTATAGTATACATGGACCAATTGAACCCATATTTTGTCTTTCTTTTTGCATAGGTTCCATAGAAGCTTGCAGATAGCTGTTTTATTCCATACGCCTATATCTAATAGGTTTAACCCACCTGCTGCTCTTGGCCAACACAATATGTCCCAGGCCAGTAGTGCTTTCTTGGTGACCTCCATACCTCCTGTCCTTTGAAACCTTCTACACATGCTTTCAATTAATTGAATCATTTTCTTGGGCAATAGAAATATCTGAGACCAAAACACTTGTATGGAGAACAACACACTCTTAATAAGCTGGATTCTTCCTGCATAGGAAAGAAACCTAGTGGTCCAGGATTGTATTCTCCCTAGCATTTTCTCAATAAGGGGTTGACATTGCACCAGTGATAGTCTTTTAGTACTCAAAGGCACCCCCAGGTACCTCACTGGTAGAGTCCCTTTAGAGAAATCTAGCATTTACAGTATTTCCTGTTGTATTTCATCCCTGACTCCTCCAAAAAAGATAGAGCTTTTTTCAGCATTGACAGCTAATCTAGAAGCTTGTGAGAACCCTTGGAAATATTGATATAATAGTTGCACAGATATAGTATCACCTCTACAGAACAACAATAAATCATCAGCAAAACTGAGTTGTACTATGTTCAGCTTAGCACACTTAGGGTGATAGTTAAAATTTGGATTCCTCTTTAGTGTCTTCAACAGTCTGGTTAAGTATTCCATGGCCAATACAAATAGGTAAGGAGACAAATGATCACCCCGTCTCAGTCCCTTTTTAGTAGAAAATGGGGTTGAATGTTGTCCATTGATGATGATGAAATAAGATATACTTCTCACACATCTCATAATCTATTGAACAAATTTTCCTGGTACTTGCAGACTCTTTAGGACTTGTTTTATATAATCCCATTCAATAGAGTCGTAGGCCTTCTTCATATCAACTTTCAACATGCATCTTGGAGATAATACTTTCCTACCATATCCTTTAACAAGTTCATGACTCAGAATTATGTTGTCATTTATCAATCTGCCAGGCACAAATACAGACTGATTTCTAGCTACTATATCATCCATTATGCCCTGCAGTCTGTTTGTTATCACCTTCGAGATGATTTTGTATAGGAAAGATCAACACAATATTGGCCTGAACTCAGTAATTCTGGATGGATTTGTTACCTTAAGCACCAGGGTAACTATTGTGCAATTGATAGGCTGATACATGTTACTACTTGAGAAGAATTCCATCACTGCATCTGTTATCTTGCTCCCAACCATAGGCCATTCCTTTTTGAAAAATAGTACATTGAATCCATCACAACCAGATGCTTTGCTATCACTAATACCAAGCAGATCCTGGTATATTTCTTCTTTAGACACTTCTGTCACCAGCTATAGTTATTGTTGCGTATTTACCAATGGTCCATCCCTCATAACTACTGGATTAATAACAGGCAAACTTTCAGCTGCTGATCCCAATAGTTGCTTATGGAAACCAAGCACTTCTCTCCAATCTCTTGTTTTGTCTGCGCCACTTCTCCGTTGCTCCTTATTAAGCTCTTGATCTTGTTCTAAGAATATCTACTTTTCATACTTGCAAAGAAATAAGTTGTGTTAGCATCTCCTAACTTCAACCATTGTACTCTAGACTTTTATTTCATGATACTTTCTTCCACCCCCAACCATTTCTCCAATTGCACCTTTATGTCCTTTTCTGCTATAACTATATTCTCATATTGTCCAGGGTCCCTTATTTGTTCCTTTAATTCATACAGTTGCTTCCTATATTGTTTAATCTTTTCTCTTACTGCAATATACTTTGTATTATTAAGCTTTTTCATAGCTTGCTTCACTTTTTTCAGTCTCTTCCACACATCTTTCATAGTACTTTCTTCATTACTCCCTTGCCATGCTACACTAACTATAGATAGAAAGTCTTTGTGTTCTACTAGATGGTTTAGAAACTTGAAAGGTTTGGGGACTTTATCTTCATTATCTTCAAATGTAATACTAAGAGGAGAGCGATCAGAACATCCTAGATCCATTACTCATACTTCCAGGAATGGCATTTGCAACATCCACTCAACATTCACCAAAGCTCTATCTATTTTGTTGTATATGTGTCCATTTATCCAGGTAAAATTCCTTCCACTGGTTCTCATTTCTACCAAAGCAGTATAATCAATGAAATTATTGAAATCTCTAATCTCCAGCTCTTGCACAGGGTTTCCAATTGGCCTATCCTCCCCTGACCTGATAGCATTGTAGTCTCCTATAATTAGCCATGGGCCCTGTTGCATAGTATTCATACCAGCTAAGTCTCTCCATAAGTATCTCCTATCTTCCAATGTATGCAGACCATAGACTGCAGTAAAAGTGAATCTCATATTCATACTTTTGATGTGAACTGCAGTATGAATGAATTGAGAAGACTTTCCCAATTCCAAGCATTTTATTTCATTAGTATCCCATAGTAACCAAATCCTTCCTTTACTACTATGTTCATAGTTGGACAACCAATCCCACCCTGGAGTGATTTTCCTTATTATTTGTATAGCATTCCGCTCCTTTATTTTGTGTTCAAGTAATGCTATCATATTTATTTTATTGCTCCTTATAAACCTCTTAACCTCTTTCTGTCTAGGGATCTTATTCAATCCCCTAATATTCTATGTAACAAGCTTCATACAGGAATAAATAGGGATTGTGGATACCCTTCCTCTCATTTTTGACTACTCTGTCTACTTGTACCCTCACCCATTTGCCTTGGAGATGTTAGTTTCAATCCAGATTCTTCTAATATGTTGAACCCATTGATCATGCTGACTGCATCATCTCCTGGTTTCTCCTTGTTCCGAGCTACTGATTTTCCTGTGGCTTTTTTCCAAGTATGCTCCTCCTCCCCTCTAGCTAGCCTTGTAGGTGAGCTAACAAGTTTGCTATTTGTATCACCAGCAACCATTGCTACCTCACTACTATTATTAGGTACTGCATGTGTCTTCTCCATCTTATCACTTAGAATAGCTTTGGGCTGCTACTCTTGTTTATGTGCTAGTTGCTCTCATTTGTTGCAATTGTGTCCAACTTGCATACAGGTATGACAAAACTCAGGGATCCAGTCATAAGCTACTTCTTGCATGAATTCTCTCCTATTAGGAAGCTACTTCATCTCTATCATCTATAGAGTTAAATCTTACCACAAAATACCCATCATTATGGAAGTATACTTTTGGCTTTGTTGCAAAATTCCATGCTGAAGCTGTCGCGCCCCCTTTTCTCGCGAAAAGCGGGCCTCGACGTGTGACAACTCTTTTAAAAGGGGTATTAAAAGAGGAGAGTCGCCACCTAATGATTTTTTAGGTGCTAGGGCACCTATTTACAAATAACTCTGTTTTGACCAGTCAGGGCTCAAGTTACCTCAGAGAGAAGGTGTTAGGCACTCTTCGAGGTCCACAATCGTGGATTCCGGCCGAACTTAAATTATATGGATTAGTCTATGTGATCAAGTAAACAAAGAGAGTACAAAATCTAAGAATCTTATTACAAAGAGATTTTGAATAGGGAGGTGCAGCTATTTTTGCATTTTTAATAAAAAAGAAAGAAATAAGGGATGGGGGGGTCCTAAGTTTTTTATCCTAAAGGATCACCCCGTGCAACATAAATAATATTTCGTAACTCCCTTGAGATAGGGTGTTACTCATATTATCCAGCGGGCACAGACTATCATCTCCTGCTACACGATTACTATGTTAAAGTTGTTTACTTAAAAGAGCTCTAATTCAATTCTAAATCTTACCCTGCGTGTGCACTACCCGTCCCATACCTATGGTCCAGGAGGCTTTGGACTTCTATTTGGATAGTTCTAGACCTTATCTAGGTTGCTCAGAAATGCAAAAGCTAGGCGACAATCAAAACATCCAAAGACTTCATATAGATGAAATTAAAGGCTCACATTGACTCCACACTTAAGCAGCAAGTGCACACAAACACATATATCAATTAGGAATTGGCAGAGTCCAGAATCTTAAACCTATGGACATGCTTTCTAGGCGATCAAAGTATGCAGGTAAATTTCAGATGCAGGATATTGCTTATAGGCAGAATGATGCATGATTATGAGCTAATTATTAATAGTTTCAAGTTACCAATCCCATATGTGATGCCTAGGTGATCTACGCAATTAGGTATAACAGAATATGCCAGTAAGAGTCCCAGAATTATCCAAATATTTTAACAGTGACGCTCAGAAACAGTATTTGAGTAGTCTAATGTTAGCCAATTAACAAGCAATTATTTTCCTATAGGCAGGATCTCTAACAGTTGATGATTAGAACTCGCTTTATTTATACTTAGTCCTATAAACAAAATTTTTACTGATCAATGCATATAATAGCGAATGAAGTGATCAAATCCTATAGGCATGATTTTTAGTGAATAACCGAAGTGAATTGAAAGAAAGTTCGTTTCCATTTGTTCCTATAGGCAGGTTTCTAATGCATTTGAAAGTAGTCATGCAAAGTGCTCACTTCCTATAGACATGCTGTCTATAAACACGTAGCAGTAGACATAGCATCTGAACTCATGATTAATGGTAAACAAGTAGTGTGTGTGTGCTTCTCCTAATGTCATGATTTCTACAATGCTCATGTAATCTAACAAAACATATAGCAAGCACATTGTCAAGTCCTATAGGCATGTTATCCACCTATTATGCATGTAGATATCAAATTCTACCCATTTTCCCTTTTTTACTAATACCCCAATTGTTTATACAAAAAGTTATTACAGGCCCAATAATGAGTAAAAATACAAATATTACATAATAGTGAGAATAGGCCTACAACAGGCCTAAATAAAAATACCCAGCATTGTCTGGGCCTTCAATAACTTTTACACAGCATACTCAGGCCTTCAACAAAGAGTCACATTCAATACACGAGTCAGGGATCCGTAGAGGAGTACAAAACCAATTTACTCAACCATGGCACTAAGTGCTGCACCATTTAACTCAGCCAATTCAAGTACACTACACATAAAAGGGGAAGTAGAGTGAATAGGAATATTTTGAGATTGAAGGAGTGACTAAGGACCAAGCCCCAGTGTGTCTGAGTTCATAAGGGTCTCAATTGGACCCCAAGCAGTGCTCACACTAGGGAGGCCAACAATAGAACCTAGGTAGCCTTGGCTTTCAGCCGGCTAAGAATGAAGAGGTCAGATTAGCATAAGTTGCAAGTAAGGAGAGTGTACAGAAGTTAGGGGTAGACATAGCCAAGTTGAGCATACAGAATAGCCAGTCAAGAAGGTCCTAGGACTTGGTCAGGAGAACTTCAACATTTAGCAAAATAACACATAACAAACACATATTGAAAGTGAGTTAGAGGAGGAACAAGTTTGCCAGGTTTGACAGAAGTTAACATTAACAGGATGAGACCTAAGAAGTCCAATTTATGCTAAGTACATCTTAGTATCATAAGACAAACATGTTAACTCTCATTAGGAGACAAGACTACATTGAAACATGATAGGAACACACATTATGACAGGCCAAGTAATTACTAAAGGAACAGGGGATTAAAACACACTGGGTGGCATATTAGCAGGGAAGCAAGATCACAGTTGAGAGAAAAGGTCTTATAACATTAAACACATTATGTATGCAAGATAAGCATCACAGAGATTCATAACAGAGTAAGAGTAAGTTCATACCAAATAACACATGTAGGGATTCTGGGATTGACACAATAGACTAATTAACTAATGAAGATCTATGTTATGCCATAAAATAAAATGGTTCAAACAGGGCAGGAAAAACAAGTTGAGGTAACTGTTAAGATCTCAGTCAATCACTACTGGGGTATGGGATCATGCTGAGTGATACAATAGCAGGGGAACATGTCCTAATTAACACAGAAAGTTCTAACACAAGTGTGAGGCATTCATTATAGCGATTAAGGGCAAAGCAAATAAGCACATTTTTGGGATCATTCAGGTACCAATACACTAGCTAAACGAACTTAAGAGGTCAGATTATCCAAGTTAGACAGGCAATCTCAGAACTAGCAACATTAGGAGGAAGTTAAACATATTAAGCCATGAATTTCAGAGGTGAGAACACATGTATATCAAATACACATAGGGATGAAATTGCAAAAGTCAAGTGGCTTACCAGTTAAATGGATAACAATAAAGAACGAAAGATCCACAAGAACCCAGAAACCTCAATGCGTCAAAGCTAACAAGAGCTTCGAAAGAACCCAGACAATGCTCGCACCAAGAAAGTTCAAACAATAGATTCTCAGTGGCCTTGGCTTTCAGCCGGCTAACACAAACACATAACAAGATAATGAAGGAATTAACAGAGCAAAGCTTCAAATTTTAGTGAGATTGTATCGATTTCATCCATCCTCAAAAGGGAAAATGAGGGAGTTTATATAGTAGTCAAGAATCGAGCAAACATATAAGAAAACAGAATAAATTAAGCACCAAACAAGGAAAAGAAACATGCAAATCAATTTGAAATCAATTTAAGAGAGAAAATCTGGTAAACCTTAGTTTTTTTAGGAAAAGTGCAAATCAGCAAAGTACAAACAAAATCGGACTCACACAATGTAGAATCAGACGTGTGTAGATGAAATACGGTCCAGATTCAAGAAATAGGACTCATTCGGACAGAATTGGAGAGGTAGTACTTGCCATGTTTAGGCAAGTACTAGGTGATACCATAGAGAATCAACCAGTAGCGGAAACACACAAATATGGTAAGTAAGTAAGAGGAAAATTCCATTGTAGTCGGGATTAGGAGAAAATTTGGAGAAGGCGACGATTAGGGTTTTTTGGGGCGGCTAGACAGAGACAATGGTCTCTAGGGTTTAGGGATTGGGTTATAAGAGAAGAGGGGTTGAGGGTTGTGAGCCGTTGATCATTTTTGATCAAAGGTTGTGGTTTAAGGGGGTCTGGTTCGGTTTTGGACTGGGCAGGGTTGCCTGGGATTGGGCTTGAGGTTTTGGGCCAGGTTTTTGGGTTTGTCTGGTCCGAAAATAACTCAAAATTGGGCCAGCTCTTTTAAATAGAAATTAAAAGGGAAATAATTAAATAAAATAGTTAAAAAATTACTACTTATGCAAATTAATACTTTACACAATGATAGAATGTAAAATATTATTTTGACCCTAACTGAAATATCAATTGCAATAAGAATGCAAAATATAGGCTAGTATTGCAAATTTAAATAAATAGCTTAAAATGTAAACATAATTATATGAATTGAGATGAAAAATATTATGAAATATGTATTAGGATGCAAAAATAGTAATTTGGGTGATTAAGTCATCATAAAATAATTTAAAGGGATAATTACTGAATATTTATATAATTTAAATGCAAGAAAATTAATTTAAGAGCTCTAAAAATATGGAAAATTATAGGAAATGCTTGTATAGATTTGTAAACTAAATAATGATGCATAAAATGCTATTTTGAAGGCATATATATATTTTTTAAAAATTTGAGGGCAAAATTAGGTATCAACAGCTGCCCTTCTTTACCCGGAAATGATGAAAGAGTTGTCGGGTAAAACAAATAATGACCAATTTTGGCCGAATTGAGTGAGGGAAGATGTGATTTGGGAAAAAATTGGGCCGAACCCTGGTTCCTGAGTTGCCTACATATCCCTGGTGTTACGGGAATCAGGCCGTGTGTAGTTCTGGATCCAACGGTGACGAAACCGATGGAGTTGTTATAGGAATGGTTTTTTGTTTTAGAAAAGGTTCTTTTGGGTGGGATAGTATCGGATGAATTTATATGAAGTCATGAATATGAATTTGAGACGTTATGGATGTATCACAGAGCAAATATCTGAATGGTCATAGATTAAAAGGCAGGTAATTGATGGTGATTGGTTACGCTTGAAATAATTGCAGGATGAGAACATTGAACGGAAACCAGAGCGAAGATTGCTCCCGTTAGGAGAACGTTTACCTCCTGGATTACCTGCAAAACTTAAAATACGGTGCATGCGAATATATATACGGATTATTGCGAAAGTTTAAACGTGATGCAAGTTTCTTTCGGACCATGAAAGTTGTCTTTGGATGGTAAAGATGATATCCTTAGATCATGACGTCCTGGGCCATGAAGTGTGTGATAAGGGATTCGCAAGCCATGAAATGATGTCCTCGGGCCATGAGGATGGTGCCTCTAGACTATGACGCCTTTGAATAATGATGTGCACTTTTGAGAGATCCTCAGGCCATGGAATGGTGTCTCCCGGCTATGAGGATGATGCATTCAGACTATGATGCCTTTGGACAAACTGGCAATGTTTCAGCCCATGAAATGTAAAGATATGATGCTTGGTCATATGCGAAATAAGACAAGACAAGGCTTAGTCTTGTGTAAGATGAGGGCAGTGCTTATCCCTAGGTGAGTAGAGGATAGTGCAAGGTCCTAGATAGCGTAATGGAGATAGTATTTGATCTTATGCGAGGAAAAGGCAGTGCTTAGCCTTATGCAATTAGGGACGCAATGTTTAGTCTCGATGCGAAGAAAGGTAGTGCTTAGCCTTATGCAATTAGGGAGGCAATGTTTAGCCTCATGCAATTAGGGAGCTAATGTTTAGCCTCATGCAAAGAGGAGACAATGCTTAGTCTCATGCATGGAAAGGCAGTGCTTAGCCTTATGCGATTAGGGAGGCAATGCTTAGCCTCATGCAAAGAGGAGACAATGCTTAGTCTCATGCATGGAAAGACAGTGCTTAGCCTTATGCGATTAGGGAGGCAATGCTTAGCCTCATGCAAAGAGGAGACAATGCTTAGTCTCATGCAGGGAAAGGCAATTCTTAGCCTTATGCAATTAGGGAGGCAATGCTTAGCCTCATACATAGAGGAGACAATGCTTAGTCTCATGCAGGGAAAGGCAATGCTTAACCTTATACAATTAGGGAGGCAATGCTTAGCCTCATGCAAAGAGGAGACAATGCTTAGTCTCATGCAGGGAAAGGCAGTGCTTAGCCTTATGCAAATAGGGAGGTAATGCTTAGCCTCATGCAAAGAGAAGACAATGCTTAGTCTCATGCAGGGAAAAGCTGTGCTTAGCTTTATGTAATTAGGGAGGCAATGCTTAGCCTCATGCAAAGAGGAGACAATGCTTAGTCTCATGCAGGGAAAGACAATGCTTAGCCTTATGCAATTAGGGAGGCAATGCTTAGCCTCATGCAAAGAGGAGACAATGCTTAGTCTCATGCAGGGAAAGGCAGTGATTAGCCTTATGCAATTAGGGTGGCAATGCTTAGCCTCATGCAAAGAGGATACAATGCTTAGTCTCATGCAGGGAAAGGCAGTACTTAGCCTCAATTAGGGAGGCAATGCTTAGCCTCATGCAAAGAGGAGACAATGCTTAGTCTCATGCAGGGAAAAGGCAATGCTTAGCCTTATGCAAGAAAATGATGAGTGACAGTGAGAAAGTAAAGTATTTCTTAGCTAGAAGTGTTTGCGTTTGGTAACTTGTCGTCATGAAGGTAGTGATTTGATGTATATGCGGGTATTGTTATCTTATCGTGCCTGCATCCAAAGAAAAATCGTGAGTTTTGTGGGGGAAGGTTGGTTTGCGCTTTTGTATTTTGTTTTGCCTTTGCTCCTGTCTTGGGGTCCTGTTTGAGTTACCCTGGGTAGTATCTGGCTGTCATAGAAATAAAGTTTTTGAAAAATATGCATGCATTTGATAAATATAGCTATTTGAAATATAGTAGTATGTGATTTCAAATATTTCAGATGAACCGGTGACTGTGACATATTTTAGAAACATTGTGACCTCCTTGCTTCAAAATTTTGAGGGCCCAGTTTAAATGCAATACTTTGGCTGTTCCGTGTATGATGATGTCGGCTGAACTTGCTTTAGAATTTTGAGGGTCCTCTTTAAAATTCTGTCCCAGTTTTCTAATCATGGCAAAATGAAGATTTTTATTAAGATGTGACCAAACCCACAAGGCTGCCTACGTATCTCCTCTTAAATGGGAATCAGGTCAAGCGTAGTTCAGTTACATCAGATGAAGAAGCGTAAACAGTCTAAACATAGTATCTCTTGACTGTGTCTGAGTTGATAGGTTTTGGCCAAATTTCTCTGTCCATTTCTGCAAGTATAAGTGCCCCTCCTGTTAGGACTCGATGAACCATGTAGGGCCCTTGCCAATTGGGTGAAAATTTTCCTTTGGCTTCATCTTGATGCGGAAAGATCCGCTTTAGCACCAACTGCCCCGGTGTGAATTGTCTATGGCTGACCCTTTTGTTGAAAGCTCTGGCCATCCTGTTTTGGTAGAGTTGACCGTGACATAATGCATTCATTCTTTTTCCATCAATGAGGGCCAGTTGCTCATATCGGCTCTGTATCCATTATGCATCGCTGAGCTCAGCTTCTTGTATGATTCTCAGAGAAGGGATTTCTATTTCGGCAGGGATAACCACTTCAGTACCGTAAACCAACAAATAAGGAGTTGCCCCAGTTGATGTGCGAACCGTGGTACGATATCCAAGCAAAGCAAACGGTAGCTTCTCGTGCCATTGTTTGTGATTATCTACCATCTTCCTTAATATCTTCTTGATGTTCTTGTTGGCGGCTTCTACAGCTTCATTCATTTATGGCATGCATGCTGTGGAATTCTTATGCTTGATCTTGAAGGTTTCACACATGGATCTCATCAAATCACTGTTAAGGTTGGCGGCGTTGTAGGTGATGATTGATTCCGGCACCCCGAACCGACAGATAATACGATCCCTAATAAAATCTGTGACGACCCTCTTAGTTACAGCCTTGTAAGACGCGACTTCAACCCATTTTGTGAAATAGTCTATGGCCACTAGAATGAACCTGTGCCCATTTGAAGCGGCGGGTTCGATTGAACCGATGACATCCATCCCCCAAGCGGAGAAAGGCCAAGGTGCACTTGTTGTATTGAGTTCATTGGGTGGCACTCGTATCATATCAGCATGTACTTGGCATTGATGACACTTTTGGACATACCTGATATAGTCTATTTCTATAGTCATCCAAAAATATTATGTTCTTAATATCTTCTTGGCTAAGACAAAGCCATTCATGTGCGGTCCGCAAATTCCGGCATGTATCTCTTCGAGCAATTTGGATGCTTCCTTGGCGTCGACACATCGTAATAATCCCAAATCTGGAGTCCTTCTGTATAGAATTCCTCCACTTTGGAAGAAGAGATTGGATAACCTTGGGAGTGTGCGTTTCTGAGTATGATTTGCGTGCTCTGGGTACTCTCCTTTTGCCAAATATTCTTTGATGTCATTGAACCATGGATTTCCATCCATTTCCTCTTTAACATGAGCACAATAAGCTGGCTGATTATGAATCCCTACTGGGATATGATCGATAAATTCTTGTCTGGGTGTTGTATCATGGAAGATAGAGTGGCCAATGCATCTGCGAACTCATTCTGGATTCTCGGAACATGTTTGAACTCTATTTTTGTGAATCTCTTCATCAACTCTTGTACATAGTACAAATATGGTAATATCTTGGTATTTTTGTATCCCATTCTCCTAGAATCGGATGTACCAAAAGGTCTGAATCTCCAATTACTAGCAATTCCTGAACGTTCATGTCGATGGCTAACCTAAGTCCTAAGATGCAGGCCTCGTATTCTGCCATATTGTTGGTACATGAAAACCTGAGTTTTGCAGATACCAGATAGTGTTGACCCATTTCTGACACTAGAACTGCTCCAATACCCACTCCTTTGAAATTCGTGGCCCCGTCGAAGAACATTCTCCAACCATCATAGGCTTCGGTGATATCTTCTCCTACGAATGATACCTCTTCATCGGGAAAATACATTTTCAGTGGTTCGTACTCTCCGTCTATGGGATTTTCTGCTAGATGATTTGCCAATGCTTGCCCTTTGACCGCCTTCTGAGTTACATAGATGATGTCGAACTCACTCAGTAGTATCTGCCATTTTGCTAACTTTCCCGTAGGCATGGGTTTCTAGAAGATGTATTTTAGCGAATCCATCCTTGATATGAGATATGTGGTGTAGGCACAAAGGTAGTGCTCAGCTTTTACGCTATCCATGTCAAAGCGCAACACGTGCGCTCCAGCAAAGAGTACCGTGCTTTGTAGGGTGTGAACTTCTTACTCAGATAGTATATGGCCTGCTCCTTTCTTCCCGTCTCATCGTGTTGTCCCAAGACACAGCCGAAAGTCCCATCTAGTACATATAAATAGAGTAGAAAATGCCTCCCAAGTTCCGATGGGACCAGAACAGGTGGTTTGGATAAATATTCCTTGATCTTGTCAAAAGATTTCTGGCACCCTTTAGTCCAACTTGTTGCAACGTCTTTCTTCAACAACAAAAAAAAGTCGGTTCACAGATCACAGTTGATTGTGCTATGAAACGGCTAATATAATTGAGACGCCCTAAGAAACTCATCACATCTTTCTTGTTATTTGGAGGTGGCAAGTCCTGGATAGCCTTGACCTTTGATGGGTCTAGCTCAATTCCTCGGCGGCTGACGATGAATCCTAGCAATTTTCCAAGAGGGACTCCGAAGGCGCACTTTGCGAGGTTCAGTTTCAGGTTGTACCTTCAAAGTCGATCAAAAAATTTCCTCAAATCCACTATGTGATCTGTACCCTTTTTAGATTTGATGATGACGTCGTCCACGTACACCTCTAGATCCTTGCGTATCATGTCGTGGAAGATGGTTGTCATGGCCCTCATATAAGTGGCTCCAGCATTTTTTAGGCCAAACAACATCATTTTGTAACAATATACTCCCTATGGTGTAATAAAGGCTATCTTTTCGGCATCCTCTTCATCCATCCAGATCTGATGATAGCCCGCGAAGCAATTCACAAAGGATTGTAGTTCATGCTTAGCACATTTGTCAATCAATATGTGTATATTAGGCAAAGGGAAATCATCTTTGGGACTTGCTCTATTTAAATCCAGATAGTCGACACACACTCTGACCTTCCCATCTTTCTTTGGAACCGTCACAATGTTAACCAACTAGGTCAGATATTCAACCACTCTGAGAACCTTGGCTTTGATTTGCTTGGTGACTTCCTATTTTATTTTCAAACTCATATCTGGCTTGAACTTTCTGAGCTTTTGTTTCACTGGTGTACACATGGGATTGGTGGGTAACTTGTGAGCCACTATGGATGTGCTCAGACCAGTCATATCATCGTAAGACCATGCAAAAATGTCTTCATACTCCTTTAGGAACTGGATGTACTCTTCCTTCTCTGACGGTGATAGGTGAATGCTTACACGCATTTCCTTGACTGTTTCAGAGTCTCCCAAATTAACTGTTTCGGTCTCATCCAAATTGGACTTAGGCTTGTTTTCAAAATTTTCCACTTCTCTGACAATTTTCTCAGGTATTACATCCTCTTCCAGATCCTCTGAATCACTATCCTTATGTTGCGTTATCTCATTACATGTCACAGTCGCAGGTTCATCGGGATAGGTAATAATAATGTTATAGAGTAAAACATGTAAAGAATAATAATAAATACTAAAAATAACAATGCATTAGATAAATCTTGAAAACGTCAAACAAGTACGGCTCGATGACTCGAGCAGTTATTTGAAAACAAAATATGCTTAAAACAAAATACTGAAAATGTCTTAGATGCTCATATAATTGTTTTAAAAAATAAACGATGCTAATTGCCAGGCTACCCAGGAACTCGACGGGCCATTGATGGTGCAGCATTCCAGTTCTTGAGAACAACTCCCTTCTCCACGGTCTGAATAATAAGGCCTTCCTCCCCCTCCTCCTCAACTATCGCACTGCAATCCATGTCTTCATCATCCAGAAACAAATTCCTTATGCTAGCTAAAACTTCATCTTCTTCGGACCCCCACATCATGTCAGCTTGATGAAATGATTGGTGGAAATGTGGTACTGGTTGTTCTAGAGGGTAATAAGGACCACACATGGTGGCGACCAATTCTGACACTCTTGCCAGGTGTATTCATACCCGAGCCCAAAAGTTATGCCATGATGCTTTAGTTGTACCGGTTTGGTGATCCCCTGAAGATTCTTGCCGGGTTCATACCCTGTCCATGACAGTATGCTTTCTATCTTGCTGCTCCACCATTTGTCTTTCTCAATTGCGTTGACGCGCTCGACGCGATGGTATGTTTCTCCACCCAACTTTCTTCTATTCTCGACGACTGAAACAGTCTGATTGGTATAAATGGGATTACTTCCATCTCCATAGATGATCACCTCCTAATGGTTCCACTCAAACTTCACGGCCTGATGTAGAGTAGAAGCTACGACCCCAACAACATGTATCCAAGGTCATCCCAACAATAGGTTGTAGGTAGCAGATATGTCCAACACTTGAAACTCAACATCAAAACCAGGTTGGGTCCATCTGTAAGCTGAGGTTGGTCTCCCCAATTGTGGCCCTTTGAAACCCATCAAATGCTTTCACATTCATACTTCCTGCTCGTATCTCGTACATGACTTTACCCAATCTCTTCAGAGTAGTTAGTGGACATATGTTGAGACTCAAACCCCCATCTATCATGACTCTGCAATGAATTTGTCCTCAAACTGCACTATGATATGCAGTGCCCTGTTGTGACTTAGTCCTTTTGGTGGCAGCTTGTCTTCATGAAAAGTGATCTTATGGCTCTCCAACACTTTCCCTACCATGTTGGCCATTTCTCCACTGGTGATGCTATTGGGTACATAGGATTCATTCAACACCTTCATCAGGGCATTCCTATATGCCTCGGAGTTTTGCAGCAGTGATAAAATGGATATTTGAGCAGGGATTTTGTTCATATGATCAACCACAAAATATTCTCTTTCTTGCACCTTTCTGCAAAGGTTATCCGGGCCAGTCCCAATGACATGCGGTTTAGATGCAGCTTCTTTGCTCGTTCCTCCCAAATGCTCGGGTGTATAGACCCTACCGGTTCTGGTCATACCTTGCGCTGTAACTATTTCTTCTATTTTGCTTTTCCTTTCCTTCTCGCTTTCGCCACATAATCCCATGGTATAACATTAGACTTGTAAGACGGCGTAGGTGCTACTATCACGGTGAAGGGTGTTGTTACTTCAACCTCAAACGAAGTTGGTGCAGCTACCTCAACTTAAATTGGTGCCTGAGTTTGTACCACAATAGGTGTGAGAATGACTGGAGATGTTTTAGGATTATCCCCTTCTCGAATGAGTCCAATTGACCCTTCCGAGTCCTATTCTTCATCGGTCTCTATCACGTTTACTCCTTCACCCCTGTGATCCGGGAAAGGATTGTTATGGACATTGGGTGTAGCCTCCTTTGCCTGTATGACTTTGGTGTCAATTAATGTCTGAATCTTATCCTTCAAAGTACGACACTCATCAATAGTATGACCCTTCATGCCTGAGTGATAGGCACATGTCTTATTTGAGTTAATCCACTGGGAGGAGTTTTCCACATCAACAATGGGAATGGGAGTGACATAACTGACAGCCTTTAGCCTCTCATATAGTTGGTCCATGGGTTCAACAATTGGAGTGTATTGTCTGGGCGGTTTGCGGTCAAAATTTGGTCTTGGTTTTTGGTAATTTTGGCGGGCTGGTGGTGAGTGGTAGTATGCTGGTTGGGTGTTATAAGTGTGGTAGGTGGCAGCAGGTTGTTGGTATCTGGGAGGTGAAGGCTGATATGTGGGTGGAGGTGTTAGGTATGTGAGAGGAGACATTGGACCTTGGGCTACCATTATTGCACCCACTTCTTTCTTCTTGGAGATACCTCCTGACTGTAAAGCTTTATTTGTGGCTTGGAGTGCTTCAAAGTTTGTCACCATTCCGCTTTTGATCCCTTCTTCTATTCTTTCTCCTAACTTGATGATGCCAGAAAATTTATGGTTTTCAATAACCATCAACCTTTCATAGTATTGTGGGTCTTAAGCTCTGACGAAGAACTTATTCATCTGTTCTTCTTCAAGTGCCGGCCTTACTTTTGCGGCTTCAGACCTCCACCGAGTAGCATACTCGTGGAAGGTTTTCGTTGGCTTCTTCTTGAGATTTTAAATGTAGAAAACGTCGAGTAGCATACTCGTGGAAGGTTTTCATTGGCTTCTTCTTGAGATTTTGAATGTAGAAAACGTCTGGTGCGTTTTCTGTGTTGAACTTAAATCGATCCATGAAATCTGACGCCATGCTCACCCAATTAACCCACTTCTTTGGGTTCTGACTGATGTACCAAGACAATGCATCTCCGCTGAGGCTCCTCATGAATAGCTTCATACAGATTCATTCATCCTTGCCAACCCCTACAAGTTTGTCACAATACGTTCTCAAATGCACCTTCGGATCACTAATTCTGTCGAACATTTTGAACTTAGGAGGTTTGTAACCCTCTGGCAGTTCTACATCTGGCTGAATACACAAATTCTCATAATTCAAACTCTCAATGCCTTTTCCACCCTCGACACTTTGAACTCTACCAGTAAGCTTCTTGAGTTCTTCCGCCATATTCTTGATGAGCAGGTCTTTCTCGACAGATTCAAGTATATATAGGGTCTGTTGTGGGGTATGGGGTAAAGTTCTCACATATATGGGATTGCTTTAATAGACTCCGGGAATCTGGGCATAATGGTGGTCGTTGGTTGAGTTTTGGGGATCAGGGGTAGGTTGTGGTGCGTTCTGAGGAGTGTGATAAGTGGTGGTTTGTGGATATTGAGTCGGATGGTGATGATGTTGTGGAGGGGTAGGTACTGGTGGAGGGTTGTGGTTCTGAGGAGGTGTGGCATATTCATGTGGTGCGGGAAGATTTGGTGGTGGGTTTTGTGTGTTTTGGGGAGGTACCGGGTTTTGGGCGTTTGTATTTTGTTGGTTGATATCGGGGACGTTTAGGGTGAGGGAAAGGTTTGCCAAGTTCTGGACCTGCTCAAGCTCCCCTTGTAGCTCCAATATTTTATGTTCCAGATGTAGGACCAAATCATTCTGTGCTGGCATACTCCGGCCGTCCGAAGTTTCAACGTTCTCTGCATTGTCCTTTCTGATACCGCTTAAATCGTCCATTTTTACTTTTCCTCTATTCTTGCCTTTAGGATCACTTGGTGGAGGAGGAGGTGGAGGACCTCTGGATCTAGTATGATATGCGGATGATGCTAGTATGTACGAACTAACCTTGAGGAATGGGAATAATCAAAAGAAAGAAAAACAAAAGGTAACCAAGTTAGTAAGGAATATTAAAAGAGTGTTTGCGATATTAAAACATGTTTTCACAAAGTCAGGCAATAATTCGCGTCCTAATTTGGGGACCTCATTGTGCCCGAGGTAGGCCTAAGCGACACATAGACTTGAAGAAAATTGATGCCAATAATTGCTTCATTTCATTAATGCGAAAATGAGTCAAATTCTTACTACAACGACAATAATAAGAAAGTTACTAATGGCATTTGCCTTATTACATTCGAAATCTAAAACTAAGCTAAAAAGCAGTAAAGAACATCATTTCCTAATCTACTTGGTCCCAGAAGGACCTTCCCCGTGCTTGGCTTTCTTGACTCCATCAATCAGATTCCCATGTCGCGCATATCCAACAACAGGTAAGCCTTTGCTAGATGCCCCCTTCACTGCCATCCGTTTTCTGACAATCTGAAATCCTCTTTCTCATCTTTCCCTCAAGCTCCATCAACCCTTGCTCCAAACATTCTAATCGTTCTGTTGATTTAGTGGCGGTTTCCCTCCATTTGTTGATTGCTTCCATATCCACTTTGTGTTGTTCCAAATGCCTAGCTTCAAACTCGAAAACCCTCTTGCGTAGCATCCTATACTTGACTTGTGCTTCAGCAGCGTCATCTATAACCCTATTTTCAGATTAATTCCTGGCTTGACATCTCCCGCTATATCATCTACCAACCATGATGGGTAGAAGTACACATGGCCGGCATGATACCTGTCTGGCTTGATGGTATCTTTCTCCACAATGACCTTTTGATTCCACATATATTGTGCCTCGAACTTGAACGGAATGATGTTCCCTTTAAAATCTGCTTTGTATTGTACTATGTTGGAAACTCGAGGTATAACCTGTTTTCTTCCCGCTTGCCTCATACCCTTATAGGAGCATAAGGATAGATCCCTCTTAACCTGATCAGCACTAGATGAGCAGTCTCTCTTGATCTGATGATGAACTCACTGCTAGAGAACCATTCAAATATCCAATGAACCTTTTCGTCAGTCAGATTACTGAAGAAGCGCACCCATATCACAACACTTCCAGGTTGCGCAAACCTATCTGGGATAAATGTCATTCTCTTTGGATGATGGTAAGCTATGTAGTCATTCAATGGTCGTCGCAGAAGCTCTTGGCGATATTCACCTCTCTAGAAATGTTCTAATAACCAAACCTGCATCAACAGATTACAACCCTCGAACTGTCCATACCCCTGCTTGCATCGATCTAAAGCGCGATACATTTCGGCCAAAATCACGGGGATAAGAGTGTAAGTTTGTCCCTCGATTCCTTTCATTAGAGTCCTAGAGACCATGGCTAAGCGAGTGTGGATCCTTCCCCCTTTCATCAGAAATATCAGCGATCCCAAGAAACAGACGATGAACACAAAAAACTCGGCGGTGAGTCCAACATAAGGAAGTGATGGCAAGTTCATCATGATGAAGGCGATATGACTTGCTATGCCCATAACGTTCGTAAAGGAATTCAAATGGGATGTATGACTTCTTCAAACAAAGCAACTCATCATTTTTCTTGAAACCCAGCATTTTCAGAAAACCGCGAGGGGTGCGATTCTCTGGCACTAATAACTCTGGACTATCCCATGGTAGCTTAGCGAAACCTTCTATTTCCTCTAAGAGGGGAGTCATTTCTATGTTACCGAAGCGGAAAATATCTCTTCTCTCATCCCAAAAGATAATGGCAGCCTCAATCAATGCCCTATTTGGCCGAATGTCCAATAAGGAAGGTAAATTACTAAGGACCCTTTTCACATGATTCTTGTCACTAGGTGAGAGGTTCTTCCACCAATTAAGCAGTAAAGGTGGGATGTTTTGAACCATGCCGAACCTGGGGACTTCGTACTTCATTTTCTGCAAACAAATAGAGTTAGCCCTTTCCCCCTCCGGATCTGACTATTTACACATTAATAATCAACATATTGGCCTATTTTCTCCAAGTAATGCACATAACGTGACGGTGTCCATTTGGATTGTGGAAATCCCGTCGGACTTTGGACAAGGCTTATCTTAGCGGGCTATCACGTTAGCAACGTTCTAACCCATACTAGGTTTAACATGATGTATGTACATTCAATGTTGGAGTGAGGTTTCTAGAATGGCCTAGACTGGTACTCCCAAGTGGATAACTTGAAAGGGAAAGGCACGAGACCGTCGACTGCACCGCTAATCGACTAGTCTACCGCAAATAAGCCTTTTCGATTTAAAAGGGTAATTTTGGAAGAGTGCGGACACTCATCAAGCGCCACTATGTTGATAATTGGTGCGAGTGGAGTATGACGTGGAGCATGCTTTATGCAGAGATAATAACACATTGCCAAGTATTTGCATGATAAATATGTAAAAAGCGGTAAATACAATATTAAGGTAAAACATGAAAAACATAAAAGAAAGACAAAGGAAAAAGTTAGTCCGTGGAATATATACGAGAATGTAATAAAGCAAACAAGGGAGTAGGGACGGGAAAGACATGATGTAGCAATCTTTAAACAAATGAAGAGCAGTTTAGAGCAAATAAAGGTGAATAGGAAAGGGATATACATGTTATAAGCAATTTAAGTGAAGGAAGGTGGAGAAGGGAAGGGGCGTGCATATTACAACGAATTTAAACAAATAAAAAGAAAATGGGAGAGGGATGTGCGAATCTTATTACAAAGAGATTTTGAATATGGAGGTGCAACTATTTTTGCATTTTTAATAGAAAAGAAAGAAAAAAGGGGGGGGGGGGGTCCTAAGTTTTTTAGACTAAAGGATCACTCCATGCAATATAAATAATATTTCGTAACTCCTTTGAGATAGAGTGTTACTTATATTATCCAACGGGCACATACTATCATCTCCTGCTACTCGATTACTATGTTAAAGTTATTTACTTAAAAGCGCTCTAATTCAATTCTAAATCGTACCCTGCGCGTGCAATACCCGTCCCATACCTATGGTCCAGGAGGCTTTGGACCTTTATTTGGATAGTTCTAGACCTTATCTAGGTTGCTCAGAAATGCAAAAGCTAGGCGACAATCAAAACATCCAAAGACTTTATATAGATACAATTAAAGGCTCACATTGACCTCCACACTTAAGCAGCAAGTGCATGCAAACACATATATAAATTAGGAATTGGCAGAGTCCAGAATCTTAAACCTATGGACATGCTTTCTAGGCGATCAAAGTATGCAGGTAAATTTCAGATGCAGGATATTGCTTATAGGCAGAATGATGTAGGATTATGAGCTAATTATTAACAGTTTCAAGTTACCAATCCCATATGTGATGCCTAGGTGATCTACGCAATTAGGTATAAAACAGAATATGCCAGGAAGAGTCCCAGAATTATCCCGATTTTTTAACAGTGACGCTCAGAAACAGTGTTTGAGTAGTCTAATGTTAGCCAATTAACAAGCAATTATTTACCTATAGGCAAGATCTCTAACAGTTGATAATTAGAACTCGCTTTATTTATAATTAGTCCTATAAAAAAATTTTCTAGTGATCAATGTGATACAATAGCGAATGAAGTGATCAAATCCTATAGGCATGATTTCTAGTGAATAACCGAAGTGAATTGAAAGAAAGTTCGTTGCCATTTGTTCCTATAGGAAAGTTTCTAATGCATTTGAAAGTACTCATACAGAGTGCTCACTTCCTATAGACATGTTGTCTATAAACACGTAGCAGTAGACATAGCATCTGAACTTATGATTAATGGTAAACAAGTAGTGTGTGTGTGTGTGCGCTTCTCTTAATGTCATGATTTCTATAGTGCTCATGTAATCGAACAAAACATATAGCAAGCACATTGTCAAGTCCTATAGGCATGTTATCTACCCATTGTGCATGTAGATATCAAATTCTACCCATTCCCCCTTTTTTACTAACACCCTAATTATTTATACAAAAGGTTATTACATGCCCAATAATGAGTAAAAATACAAATGTTACATAATAGTGAGAATAGACCTACAACATGCCTAAATAAAAATACCTAGCATTGCCTGGGCCTTCAATAACTTTTACACAGCATACCCAGGCCTTCAACAAAGAGTCACATTCAATACACGAGTCAGGGATCCGTAGAAGAGTACAGAACCAATTTACTCAACCATGGCACCAAGTGTTGCACCATTTAAATCAGCCAATTCAAGTACACACCACATAACAGGGGAGGTAGAGTGAATATGGACATTTTGAGATTGAAGGAGTGACTAAGGACCAAGCCCTAGTGTGTCAGAGTTCATAAGGGTCTCAATTGGACCCCGAGCAGTGCTTGCACTAGGGAGGCCAACAACAGAACCTAGGTAGCCTTGGCTTTCAGCCGGCTAAGAATGAAGAGTTCAAATTAGCATAAGTTGCAAGTAAGGAGAGTGTACAGAAGTTAGGGGTAGACATAGCCAAGTTGAGCATACAGAATAGCCAGTCAAGAAGGTCCTAGGACTTGGTCAGGAGAACTTCAACATTTAGCAAAATAGCACATAACAAATACATATTGAGAGAGAGAGTTAGAGGAGGAACAAGTTTGCCAGGTTTGACAGAAGTTAACATTAACAGGTTGAGACCTAAGAAGTCCAATTTATTCTAAGTACATCTTAGTATCATAAGACAAACATGTTAACTCTCATCAGGAGACAAGACTATATTGAAACATGATAGGAACACACATTATGACATGCCAAGTAATTACTGAAGTAATAGGGGATTAAAACACATTGGGTGGCATATTAGCAGGGAAGCAAGATCACAGTTGAGGGAAAAGGTCTTATAACATTAAACACATTATGTATGCAAGATAAGCATCACAGAGATTCAGAACAGAGTGAGAGCAAGTTCATACCAAATAGCACATGTAGGGATTCTGGGATTGACACAATAGACTAATTAACTAATGAAGATCTAAGTTATGCCATAAAATAAAATGGTTCAAACAGGGCAAGGAAAACAAGTTGAGGTAACTGTTAAGATCTCAGTCAATTACTACTGGGGTATGGGGATCATGCTGAGTAATACAATAGCAGGGGAACATGTCCTAATTAACACAGGAAGTTCTAACACAAGTGTGAAGCATTCATTATAGCGATTAAGGGCAAAACAAATAAGCACGTTTTAGGGAACATTCAGGTACCAATACACTGGCTAAACGAACTTAAGAGGTCAGATTATCCAAGTTAGACTTAGGCAATCTGAGAACTAGCAACATTAGGAGGAAGTTAAATGCTAAAGAGACTTAGAACAAAGTAGACTTAACAGAATCGTGCACAAAAGTAATCCAGAAAACATATTAAGCCATGGATTTCAGAGGTGAGAACACATGTAAATCAAATACACATAGGGATGAAATTGCAAAAGTCAAGTGGCTTACCAGTTAAACGGATAACAATAAAGAACAAAAGATCCACAAGAACCCAGAAACCTCGATGCGTCAAAGCTCCCAAGAGCTTCGAAAGAACCCCGGACAATGCTCGCACCAAGAAAGTTCGAACAATAGATTCTCAGTGGCCTTGGATTTTAGCCGGCCAACACAAACACATAACAAGATAATGAAGGAATTAACAGAGCAAAACTTCAAATTTTAATGAGATTGTATCGATTTCGTCCGTCCCCAAAAGGGAAAATGAGGGAGTATATATAGTAGTCAAGAATCGAGCAAACATATAAGGAAACAGAATAAATTAAGCACCAAACAAGGAAAAGAAACATGCAAATCAATTTGAAATCAATTTAAGAGAGAAAATCTGGTAAACCCTAGTTTTTTAGGGAAAGTGCAAATCAGCAAAGTCCAAACAAAATCAGACTCACACAGTGTATAATCAGACGCGTGTAGATAAAATACGGTCTAGATTCAAGAAATAGGACTCACTCGGACAGAATCGGAGAGGTAGTACTCGCCATGTTTAGGCAAGTACTAGGTGATACCATGAAGAATCAACCAGTAGCGAAAACACACAAATATGGTAAGTAAATAAGAAGAAAATTCCATTGTAGCCGGGATTAGGAGAAAATTTGGAGAAGGTGGCGATTAGGGTTTTTGGTGGGGGAGGAACGTTTGAGGGCGGCTGGACAGAGACAATGGTCTCTAGGGTTTAGGGATTGGGTTATAAGAGAAGAGGGGATGGGGGTTGTGAGCCGTTGATCATTTTTGATCAACGGTTGTGGTTTAAGGGGGTCTGGGTCAGTTTTGGACTGGGCAGGGTTGCCTGGGATTGGGCTTGAGGTTTTGGGCCAGGGATTTGGGTTTGTCTGGTCCAAAAATAACTCAAAATTGGGCCAGCTCTTTTAAATAGAAATTAAAAGGGAAATAATTAAATAAAATAGCTAAAAAAGTTTTACTTATGCAAATTAATACTTTAAAAAATGATAGAATGTAAAATTTTATTTTGACTCTAACTGAAATATCAATTGCAATAAGAATGCAAAATATAGGCTACTATTGCAAATTTAAATAAATAGCTTAAAATGTAAACATAATTATATGAAATGAAATGAAAAATATTATGAAACATGTATGAGGATGCAAAAATAGTAATTTGGATGATTAAGTCATCATAAAATAATTTAAAGGGATAATTACTGAATATTTATATAATTTAAATGTAAGAAAATTAATTTAAGAGTTCTAAAAATATGGAAAATTATAGGAAATGCTTGTATAGATTTGTAAACTAAATAATGATGCATAAAATTCTATTTTGAAGGCATGTATATATTTTGAAAAAATTTGAAGGCAAAATTGAGTATCAACAGAAGCAATAAAATGTTCCATAGCTCCTATGGTTGGGGCTCCTCCAACAACATAGAGGATTAAGGCTTGCTTCCATTTCTGTGTCTCCTCTTCCACTTCTTCCTTGCATAATTCAACAATTACTTCACCATTTTTTATGGTTGGTGCAGTGAAACTTAGATCCATTCCTTTCACTGCCAATTTGTTCCCCACAAACAGAGTTGCCTACTTCTTTTGGTCTTGCTCTGTATTCTCAGCTAGCAATTTGTCTTAGCTTTTATCATCCTCTTTCTTGTCCCCAATTTCCCCCAAAATTACCGGTAATTACTTCTGAACTGCTCGCATGCACATTAGTTTTCCTTGAGCTAGGGTTAATGTCCTTTAACTGATTACCAGTAGTTATCTTTGCACTATCAATTATCGGTAAAGGACTCATAGCAGGGGGTGTTTTCATACCTTCCTTTGTGGTTGATAATGGTGGCCACTGTTCCATTGGAGTTTTCTTCGCATCGGCGATCTCAGCACTCTGCGCTCTAATGATTTGAGTGTTGTTGCCAGTCCCCGTATAATCCACAAGTTGAATCGTAGTTGCATTTCTCTTCGGCCTACCCCTCCCCATTGTTGATTAGCGTATGTTAGCAGTAGCACGCTATCATGCGCTGAGAGAGAATAACTTTTTTTTTTTACGGAGAGTTGAATCAATGTATAGTGAAGGATAAATTTTCTATACCTATTATAGATGATCTATTGGATGAATTGGCATGTGCAACTATTTTCTGTAAGGTTGACCTCAGATTAGGTTATCATCAAATTAGGATGGTGATTGAGGACATTCCCAAGACAGCTTTCCAATTCATTTAGGCCTTTATGAGTACTTGGTAATGCCTCTTGGCTTAACCAATGCTCCTTCTACATTGTAATGCCTTAAAAACCGTTTGTACCAATAGTTTCTAAGAAAAATTGTTTTGGTCTTTATTGATGACACTTGATATATAGTGTCACCTTTCAAGATTATTCTTATGCAAGCTAGTCATTCTATTGCTTTCATTAGTAAGGGATTGGCTCTTACATATGTTATTTTGTCTGTCTATGAAAGGGAGCTTTTAGCATTGGTTTTTATTGTGACTAAATGGTCCCACTATCTCTTAGGCCAAAACTCCATTGTGAAGACCGACAAAAAATCTTGAAGTACCTTTTGGAACAGAAGTTGCATATATATTTTCAAATTAGATGGTTGGCCAAGTTGTTACCCTTAAATTTTGAAATAAAGTATAAAAAGGGTAAGAAAAATATCGATGATGATTCTCTTTCTAGGGTCCAAGGTGCTGAATTTATGGCTTTAATAGTCTCTTATATCCATGCTAATCTATAGAATGAAATTCAAGCCAGTTGAAAGTCAGATTTTGAGTTGCAGACTCTTATCAACTCCTTACAGCAAGGTCCTCAAAAGTAGTATACTGGATGATGGTCAACTTAGAAGGAAGGGCAAGTTGGTGATATGTAATGATGCTGGTTTGAGGACTAAGATTTTAAATCTATGGTATTCTACTCGTACATGAGGTCACTCTAGTGCTGATATTACAACTAGAAAGTTGTTGGCCTATTTCTATTGGAAGGGCATCAGAACTGATATCATTGATTTCATTCATAAGTGTTCTATTTGTTAGAGAAATAAATATGATATTAGTGCCTCTTCGGGTCTCTTACAACCCTTGTCTATCCCTACACTACCTTGGACTGGCATCAACATGCATTCCTTTAAATGATTGCCAAAGTCTAAAAGTAAATATGGTATTTGAGTTATTATGGACAAACTAACCAAGTATGTTCATTTTGTTGCACTAACTCATCCTTACATTGCTCAGTCCCTTGTCCTTATGTTCTTGGATCATATCTTTAAACTTCATGGTTTTCTTGTGACAAAAATCCTATAAAGAATTCTTGTCTTTTCATGGTGTAACTATGCTAATTCTACAACATATCACCCTCAAATAGATAGCCAAACTGAGGTGCTCAATAGGTGTCTTGAAACTTTCTTAATTTGCTTTTGTATTGACTGGTGTTCCTTCCTTCCTTTGGCTGAATGGTGAAACAATTCTAACCATCATTCTGCTATTCAAACCTTACCCTTTGAACTCTTGGATAGCTATCCACCTGTTCAAAGCTCAGCAAAGGATGCAAGCTCAAGCCAATTCTCATTTATCTGATAAGCAGTTCCAAGAGGGAGATTGGACTTCTGTCAAACTCCAACTTTATAGACAGTCTACACTCTCTGTTTCTCCCTACTATAAGCTGAGTTTTCGATAGTTTGGTCCCTATCCTACTGTGGAAAGGATAGGTGTTGTGGCTTAATCGAATGGAAGGACTTAGACTCTTATGCTACATTGGAGTTAGCTTCAACACTAAGGTCCAGATTTCCTTCTTTCACCCTTTCGGACAACGATATTGCTCATTCGGAGGATATTGATACACATATTAGAGCTACAGAGGACGTGGAGACCAACACTGAAGTTGACTAGGATATTGTACACATATAAGATTTTTAATAAATGCAATCTTCTATATTGCTTTGCCCAGATCATTCACCAACTTCATGAGATAAAACACTAGGACCAATATACAGCAAGAGCAGTTTCAATTCTCAATACTTTACGTCGCGTATTCTTAGGGCGTTTCCGTGCTTTATCTTCTATTAAGAAGAAATTTTAGTCTGGGTAAGATCTATAAAAGATAAATGTTTAAAGTATGTGAAATAAGTATAAACCGGTTACATAGATCTCAAAAGAACATAATGTACTACTCTGTTCATCACAATTTTTGCCTAGATTTAAGAGGTCAAACTGGTTTTTGTAAAGGGTAATTGGAAGTTTATAATACAGGGGATCCTACTAAGAATTAAAAAATTATTTTTCAAAATTATGCAATTCCGCAACAATGAATAATCCGTTCAAGTTGAGTTGGACCAATAAAAAGCATACATTTGAACCACATGAGGGTGGCATGAATTAAAATAAAAAAACGAAAAACCTATATGAAGTTCTTCATTTGGTCAAATAAAATACAGTATATCCAATCCGTACCAAGGGTCTAGGGTCTTTTTGCAGACAGGTAAGCAAGAAGAATAGCCACTACGATGAAAAAGATAATAATCTGCACAAAGTATTCAAGGAATTAGAATTTTCCAATTACAGAAATATGTGTTAGCAGAAAACTTACCAAAGTTGGTATGTAATTAGGTTTGTTCCTGATAAGATAAAGTTTTTCTAGTGGTTAGATAGATGAAGCTGACCAAATTTCCAAGAAAAAAAAACCAATAATAATATAATTGGAAAACCTTTTAGACAAGGTTCCAGAGTAGTCTCTGCAAGTTTTCATGATTGATTCAATCCGCTTCAAAGTATTTGTCGCATTTGGATCGTTATTGTCAACCTGAAAAAAACAATCACCTCACATCTCAGAAAGACATTAGGCAAATATTTCCATGCAATACGGGGTCTGCTTTTACATGAGCGACCCTACCCCTATCCTGTGGGGATAGAGAGGCTGTTTCCAATAGACCCTCGGCTCGGAAAGCATAAACACCACATTAAGGGACAGTACCATACTTGCAGAAAGATGTATACATACACAGAATCTGAGGAACTGAATGCGAAAAGCTAAGGCATCCTTAACAATAGTTATTGATCTTTTAGAATGATCAAGTTAAATGTAGGAATCAAAGCTAGCTCAGAGAATAAATATAAGCATCATACCTTGGATTTCAGTATAGAAGAAAAATGGAAAAAAGCACCATATACATCTTCCATTGTCCTGGTTTGGTCAAAAACCTTGGCACTGAGACCTGCATTGAAGAAACCACATGATAACTTGATGGTGTTGAGAGAATTCTGAATATTTTATGGACAAAACTTTATAGGAAGATCGAACACGTCAGAAATTGGTCAAATTTTCTAGGGGCTAGATAAGTCATCAGAACAGTACATGTGAGCAATTTGGCATGAAAAATCTATCGGCAAGTTACATGTTGAGGGATCATATCTCGTACCTCGTCTCATTTTTACAGCACCTCTGAAGACTTCAGCGTTGTTGTAGCACATTGTCAATGTTCCGACAGCCATGATCTGTAAAGGATAAGAAACTAACACTAGCCAGAGCATATTTTAAGATGAAAATACCAGAAGTATTTCGTGTTCTATGGAAGGTAAGAAGTTACAAAAATACAACAACAAGAAGGAGAAATGCTAACAGATAGTAAGAAGGAGAGGATAAATATAAACAGTACAATGGAATATACAAGCATAAAAAGTCAGGAAAGACCTTCAGTACGTACCTGTGGAATAGCACAGGATCGAAGGATAGCTGGATCGCGTAATGTGGATAGGCAAACTAGACAATCTTCCACGTGTGATAAAGCATTAGTGATCATGTCATTGAGACATTGTACTGCCTTGACCGAGTTCTCTTCGAACTTCAAGTCCTGAGACACATTGAGAAAGATGCCAGTTGCAAAACAGTGAACCTCAAAATGACACAAATGTTTGTCTGCTTAACTGAATAGGTCATGAGACTACAGTGACAGGCAAAATGAAAGGATGAGAAATTGTAAGATGATCAAGCTAGCACAGGAAGAAGACAGAACCTCAAGTTTGTTAACATATTTACTCCAAATTTGACGAGGCCAAAACATACGACACTTGGGTACTTCATTTATGTCCTCCAAATAATCTCTAATGATATTTGTTTTCTGAAAAAAATACGTTACTGTTACTTCCCTAAAACAACAACATTGCGAGGATTGCCACGCTGGCTCCTAGTCCTGCTAAGGTTAAGGTCAATACCTGAAGAAATAAGCCCACAGCATTGGGGAGAGAATCTGGAGCTAAATCTTCTTTACCAGAGGCATGGAAAAGTTTTGACAAGCCTAATCCTGCAAGCCCAGCTACATAATGACAATACTCCTCGTAATCATCAATTGTTTCAATCTGCAGGACGAGATCAATTGTAATTAAAAAAAAAAAAATGAAGGAGACTGAGGGATCAACGAAACATCTAGAGAAGATGTACAACGTTGGAAAAGAGTATCTTGCATTTCACACATTCTAGATATCGATCACTAGAGGTTTGAAATCAGCAACGTCCGAAGCCTAATACTGGTTTTATGTGAGTTTTGCCAGCCTTGATACATAGAAGATGACTTGTATAAAATAACAATGTTAGCATCTGAGTAGGCCAACAGTTATTATTGACAATCAATTTCTTTCAGAAATGTTACTGCAAGTGAGTTCACTCAGTTCCGACAAAAGTCTTGATTATCTTGGTTGTAATATATATGACTTACCTCCTTGTTTATGAATTTAGCCATTCCTCCACCCATCCTCATAGTAATATCCTCAATCACCTCCTGATAGCTATAAAAATTACATGAATATAATGTTTGATTCACAAAGTATTCACATAGCTATAAGAACCTGATTCTCAAAGCATGTAAAATGAGAAAACTAGCATGATGAGGCTCTTCTAAAACTAGCACTACCACAAGAAAAGAACTCACTTTTTCCCAAGTTCCAGAAAAGCAGTCGAAACATGATGGAAATGGTCCATGAGATCCTTGTAGGCATTTGTACCACCTAACAAACAAAAACTGGGATTGAGCACATGAAATATAAATTAACAAATATGCAGCTTGGAGTAGAAAAACAGAAACAAAATAAAGAAATATAAATTTAGACTACTCACATGAAAAATGCCATTCATGATCATATATGTGTCGATGAAAAGCTATCAGAATAGGTACTTTAACCTCTGTGGCTATGCTGGTATCATCCTCTGTCCAAAAGAACAACAAATAACATATGAATAACAAAAGTGAGGTAATTCTAATTGAAATGTTCAAAAAACAAAAAAATAAAAATATTGCAAGCAGTGGTTTTACACACCAACAGTGTCAAGTGCGCGAAGAACCAAATAGAATACACATACCTGAAAAGTGAACATTACAAGGCAATTACAAGAAGTGAAATATTATTTAGAAGAAAACTTAGCTTATAAATATAAGGATGGGGATTCACAAACACAAGCTAAACTGGGAACGATCGAAGAATTGCTTTAGTAAATACCAGCAGAGCAATACTACGGGAAATTAAGCTATCTACACGTCCAATCCCAATTTAACTAACTCCCGCATAATGTCTAACTAGTCTAGCCAGGATCCCAAATTAATATAGTCATTGAGTCTTCTAGAAGGGTGTCTTCATCGTGTAATCCACCTTAGACTCTCAGCTGGATTGCCCACCTTCAGCGTGGCAGGTTTCATATCAAAGATAGAACCTTGTCATGAAGGTTCGGATCAAAGGAATCTGTCAACCGTAGTGGAGTAATTTGTTGGCTGTCCAGGGTTACCGAATCACTTGTTAAACATAGAAATGTGAAATACTGGATGAGTGCCCGCCCGCTTCAGGAAAATCTTATTTATTGGCAACCTGTTCAATTCATTTCAATACTCGAAAAGGCTCAATATATTGTAGCACCGGCATGCTTGTGATGAAATGAGACCTGCCTGTGTGGCTTAAGCTTTACGTAAGCCCAGTCACCTATGTCAAACTGCACATCCCAGAGTTTCTTATCTGTTGTTTCCTTCATATGTTTCTGGGGATAAGTATATTTTTTTCTCCAAGACAGCTTGAACCTCGTCACTTCGAAGTATGTGTTGTTCAACCATATCATTAGAGTTGCTACCAAGAAGATATCTCATCATGTTAGGAGGTTCACGATCATATAAGGCTTGAAAAGGTGTCATTCCTATAGCTGATTTGATAAGCTATCTAAACAAGGCAAGAGAACTGAAGATACTCATCGAAAATTGCTGAAGATTTGATAAGCAAGAACTGAAGATGAGCAATGGCTAGTAGAAGAACCAAGAATGAAGACCCAACTAATACAAGAAGAAGAAAGGAAGACAGAAGAATCAACTAAATTACTCTCAAACTGCTCAAACTCTAAAACATTATGCGCGAAGAAATGAAACTTCGGCCTAACTCAACCCAAAAACTAACTCATAATGGGAGGACCGCCAACACCATATAAAGAGATTATTATCCATTCTCTCAACCAATGTGGGACTTGGCACTCCCCAACACGCCCAATACTAGACAACTGGAGCGTGGATAACGTAAGGGGGCTCAACATTGAGAAACAAAACAACATGAACCATAGATATATCTCTGATACCATGTGAAGGAATTTCTAACTCGACCCTAAAACATAACTCATGAGGGAATGATTTGTGGGGCCCATATTGAAGAAAACAAAAGGAAAAGAAGAAATAATGGGATGGCAAGTGCCTAACTTTGTGGACATTATATGCAAATTGCATATGCAAAAAATGTTGATTGGTTGGATTTGCGGCTGGGCGGTGGAAGAATTTGCAAGATATGTAAATTGTCAAATTGGTTGAAATTGTCAGATACTAATCAATTTTGATTGGTTAAACTATCAACTCTTCCTGCTATAAATAGAGGCCCTCGTTCCTCATTTCAAATATACCAAAAATAAGAGAGAAGTATTAGAGTTGTGAGAGTAATCCACAAACTATTTTATAGTCTGTGAGAAAATAGAATGAGAGTAATATTGTGGTGAGATACTTAAAATAAAGAGTGTTATTTCTTTTGAGTAGTAGTAGTCTTTTGACACTACAAAGTTGTAATATTATAGTGGTATTATATTTCTCCTCTCGTGTATTGTATTTTACCATGTTAAAAGATTTGGTGTCATTGTTACTCTCTTGTGTCATTATTATTTATCGTGAATATTATTCCTGGGCGGGATATTATTTTTTCCAACAACGTGGTATCAGAGCCATGACGAATAATGGTCCGCTGTCTTTTCAGTACCCCCGTCTCACAAAAGATAATGATGAGAAATGGTGTCTACGTATGAAAGTCATTCTTGGCTCTCAGCCCCAGGATGTGTGGAAAATCGTAGATAGAGGGTATGCAAAACCCGATAATGAGGAAGCTCTGCCTCAAAATGAAAAAGATGTCTTGGCAAAGACAAGGAAGAAGGATCAACAAGACCTCACGCTCATCCACCAATGTTTGGATGATGCTATGTTTGAGAAGGTGGCAGATGACCACCTCAAAGGAAGCTTGGGAGATTTTACAAAATTCTCTTCAAGGAGTTGATAAGGTGAGGAAGGTAAAACTTCAAACTCTAAGGGCTGATTTTAAAGTTTTAAAAATAAAAGAATCTGAATGCATTTCGGATTATTGTTCAAAAGTGAAAGCTGTTGTAAATCAATTGAGAAGATACGGGGAGGACATAGAAGATGTCCGTGTGGTAAAAAAGATCCTTCGCACTTTAACACCTAAATTTAATTTTGTAGTGTGTGCTATTGAGGAGTCTAAAGATTTAGACTCTATGATGGTAGAGCAATTGGAGGGTTCTTTACAGGCCCATGAAGAAAAAATCAAGAGGAGACAAGAAGTGTCATTGGAGCAACTTCTTAAAACCCAGGCATCCTTTAAGGATTATGGAGGTGAAAAGAGCTATCGAGGGAATGGACAAGGACGAGGCCGTGGAGGTCATGGAAGACAACTTCAACAATGAAGTTAAAATCCACCAAACATTCAGAGGTCGTGGCCGTGGACAAAGAGAAAGAAGAGGACGTAGCTACTACCAAGAAAATAATGGACAAATGTATGACAAATCAAAAATTGAGTGTTATAATTGCCATAAAATTGGACATTCTCTTGGGAATGTCGTAGCAATGTTGAAGAAAAAGCTAACCTTGTTGACGACAAGAAAGAAGAAGATGAGTCAACGTTGTTGTTGGCACTCAAGGAAGAAGACGTGAATGATTGTAGCTCGTGGTATTTGGATAATGGAACAAGTAATTATATGTGTGGATGCAAAGAGAAGTTTGTGGAGATCAATAAAACGGTGAGAGGTAATATGTCCTTTGGAGATACCTCAAAGATTCAAATCGAAGGGATAGGTACGATTCTAATCTCCTGTAAAAATGGTGACCACATGTTAATTCAAGTTGCTTATTATGTCTCAAAATTAAAAAGTAATATTTTGAGTTTGGGCCAATTTCTTGAAAAGAAATATGACATCCACATGAAAAATATGCATCTTTGGCTAAAGAGATTCTGGTGGAATTCTAATTGCTAAAGTGCATATGGTAAAGAATAGATTATTTTCTCTGAATCTTAAAACAATTGATGCAAAGTGTTTGAAGGCTAATGTGCAAGATGAATCATGGTGTTGGCACATGCAATTTGGGCACTTGAATTTTGAAGCATTCAAATCAATGGGAGAAAAGAATATGGTGCATGAGATACCATCAATCAACCATCCCAATCAATTATGTGAAGCTTGTCTTCTTGGAAAACATGCAAGGAGGAGTTTTCCAAAGGAGTCCATGTCAAGATCAACCAAACCGGTTCAGCTTGTTCACACTGATGTGTGTGGACCAATCAATCCACCTTCCTTTGGTAAAAGTAAATACTTTCTGCTTTTTATTGATGACTTTAGTAGAAAGACTTGTGTTTATTTCTTGAACAAAAAATCTGAAGCTTTTGCTGCTTTTAAAAATTTTAAAATACTTGTGGAGAAAGAAAGTAACTATAAAATAAAAGCTTTAAGGTCCGATAGAGGAGGCAAATTCACTTCAAAAAAATTTAATGATTTATGTCAGTCTCATGGAATTAGTCGCCCTCTAACGGTACCTTATTCACCCCAACAAAATGAAAATGCAGAGAGAAAGAATCGAACGATTCTTAATATGGCTAGATGTATGTTAAAAGCTAAAAGTATGCCCAAGGAATTTTGGGCCGAAGCTGTTTCTTGTGCAGTTTATTTGAACAACAGGTCTCCAACAAGGAATGTTAGAGATCAAACCCCTCAAGAAGCATGGAGTGGAAGAAAGTCAAGTGTCAAGCAATTGATAATCTTTGGAAGCATAGCCTATGCTCATGTGCCACATCAAGGGAGAGCGAAGCTTGGCGATCGAAGTGTCAAGCATGTGTTTGTTGGCTATGATACGAGTTCAAAAGGCTACAAGTTATACAACCCAAGCAGCGGCAAAGTAGTGGTAAGTCGCGATGTTGAATTTGACGAAGAATTGGCATGGAATTAGGAATCTCAGGAAGAAACTTGATATGATTTTCTTCCATACTTTGGTGATGAAGAAAAACCAAAGACCGTGAAATCTGTGCAAGATACAACTCCACCTCCTTCACCAACCAATGTTGCATCTCCATCTTCTCAAGAAAGTTCAAATAAATAACTGCAAAGGACAGGGAATATTCAAGAGCTCTATGAGGACACAGAAGAAGTTACTAATTTTGATTTTTTATATTGTCTTTTTACTGACAGTGAACCAATGAACTTTGATGAAACTGTTACAGACAAAAAGTAAAGACAAGCCATGGAGGAGGATATCAAGTCAATAGAGAAGAACAACACTTGGGAGTTAACAACTCTTCCCAAGGGTTATCGCGCAATTGGAGTTAAATGAGAATACAAGACAAAGAAGAATGTTGATGGAGATGTGGAGAGATACAAGGCACGACTTGTGGCTAAAGGTTATAAGCAAAGGCAAGGCATTGACTATGAAGAAGTCTATGCACCTGTTGCCCGCATGGAGACGATTCGTTTGTTGATCTCTTTGGTGGTGCAAATAAAGTGGAAGATCCATCAACTAGACGTCAAGTCAGCCTTCTTGAATGTCTATTGATAATCGGCTTAACGTATGCATATTTTGATATATACTGCCTCACATTTTGCTCATGTCTCGACGATTTGAGGTGTTTAATATGATTGTTTGTGCTAAATTTTGGTATTTCTATGTGTAGGAATCATTCGGATGCAATTTGGGACGAAAGGGCACGAATTGGAGCGAAATCAGAACAAAATTGCAGAAATGGAAGTTGAGCGCCACTGCCAGCGTGGGGCGCTCGCTGTGGTGCACTTTACAGAAGCAAACAAGTTTGAGCGCCAGGTCCAGCGCCCCACGCTGGCCTGGACGCTCACAACGGGAATTCTCCTTTTTTGACTAGGACTCGGTTATTTCGACCCCTAGACGCCCCCAACTCATATAAAAGCCAACCAAAACCTATTTTTAAAGGAGGGAGACGGATTAAAAGGAGAGGGGAGGCACAAAACACTGAAAAGCGAGGATTTGATCAATTCTTTCATCCCTTTCCTAGTATTCATCGATTTTATGTTTGAAAATACAATTTTTGATGATTGTATGAACATGAGTGGCTAAGAACCCTATTGTTCTAGGGTCATGGGTATACATGAATGTTGATGTTTGAAGTTTAAATTGACGAAGTTGATTTTATCATATTGGGTTGTTTATTTAATTCTGTTTTAAATTATTTTGCTGAGTAGCTAACAGTGAAATACTATCTTCGAATCTATATACCCTATTGATTTTTATTCAAAACTATTTAAGTGTTGTGTTTGATTCTTAGCAATTCATTACTTGATAGCCTTTAGATAGTAATTTAGAAAATTATATATTTTTCAGAAATATTTTGAATCGATAAGCTATTCAAGTTTAAATTAGTCAAAAGTTAATCATAAGTCTTCGTGGGAACGATACTTTATTCAATACTTTATTATTTGACAACCATGTATACTTGCGTGAGTGTGTTTGGACCCGACAAGTTTTTGGCGCCGTTGCCGGGGACTTAGAAATTAGCTACTTGACTACGTTAAGCTTTTATTAGTTATTTGTTCAAGTTTTAATTTTCAGTTTGCCTTGTTTGTGTTAACGCAGGATCTTCTCTTGAATGCGGAGGAGTAGAAGTGCAAACAACCTCATTCCTCTTGATCCAGAAATCGAACGAACACTACATAGAGTGAGAAGGGAACTCGAAGCTAGAACGAGAATAGAAAGAGAGTTGGACATCGTAGTTCAACCACAGCCAATAGAGATGGCAGGTAATGAAGAGCGTCCGGTGATTGAAGCCGCAAGGCCCAATCTTGCGAATATGACTCAGGCTATTGTGAAGCCTGATATCACTGGGCATTTTGAACTCAAACAGTACATGGTACAGCTGATTCAGTCCACAGGACAATATGTGGGTCTATCTCATGAGGACCCGCAGAGGCACATTCAGAACTTCTTGGAAATTACGGACACTTACAATTATCCGAACGTTTCCAAGGACTATGTCAGGCTGACACTATTTCCCTTTTCACTGTTGGGGGAAGCTAAGGAATGGTTGCAAAAGGAGCCCGCAAACTCAATCCACACTTCGGATGATCTAGCAAGGAAATTCTTAATCAAGTTTTTCCCAACTAAGAAGACAAAGTCCCTGAGGAGCCAAGTTCTTGGGTTCCAACAACGGGATGGCGAGACACTTCGTCAAGCTTGGGAAAGATACAAGAAGCTACTCAGAGACTGCCCGCATCATTGTCAGACTGATGAGGTATTGGGTCACACTTTTGTTGATGGGTTAGATGAAGCATCAAAAATGAATCTTGACTCAGCTTGTGGGGGTAGTTGCATGGCGAGGCCGTATAGTGAAATACAACTCTTGCTAAATAACTTCACTGCCAATGACCATAATTGGCAAGGAGAGGGGGATTCAAGAAGGGCAATTAAACAGAAGGCAGCCGGGTTGATTGCGCTTGATGATTTCTCCGCCATGAGAGCCGATATAGCAAAATTGGCAAATCAGATGAATAGAATGACCACGCAACAAACACAACAAATGCAACATGTACAACAGATGTCTATTTGTTGCGAACTATGTGGTGACAGTCATATGAGTGACATGTGCCCCACGAATCCTGAGTCTATATACTATGTGGGACAACAGAGTAGGGGTCCAATGAATCAGCATGTGCAATATGGGAATACCTACAATCCAAATTGGAAGAATCATCCTAACTTCTCATGGGGAGGAAATCAACAGAATCAGAACCAGTATAGGAACCAAGGAAATTTTAATCAAACTCAGAGACCACCCCTACAAACAGAAGAGAGTACGAATGACTTGCTGAAGAAGTTGTTGCTCGATAATCAACAACTCAGGACCGATTTCAGAAATCTTGAGAGGCAAATGGGACAGTTAGCAGCAAATCAAAATACTAGACCTGCAGGCACGCTGCCCAGTGATACAGAGAAAAACCCTCAAGTTAATGCAGTTACACTCAGAAACGGGAGGGAACTAGAAGAAGTGCCAAAGAAGAGAAAGAACAGTCCTATACCTGAGAGGGAACTAATCCCTAAGGCAATACACGAGTCAAAGAAAAATAATGCAAGTTCAGAGCCAGTGGAGGCTGCAAGGCCACCACCACCTTTCCCTCAGAGATTGCAGAAAAAGAATGATGATCGCATGTTCAATAAATTTCTCTCTATGTTAAGCCAAGTTCAATTGAATATTCCGTTGGTGGATGTACTTCGTGAAATCCCAAAATATGCTATGTACATAAAAGATATAGTGGCTCACAAGAGGAAATTGACTGAGTTCGAAACAGTTGCACTTACTGAGGAGTGCACTTCAAGGGTCCAAAACAAGCTTCCTCAAAAGCTTAAGGATCCTGGCAGCTTCACCATCCCTGTACAAATAGGTAATATTAACGTGGGTCGTGCCCTTTGTGATTTGGGGGTAAGCATAAATTTAATGCCCTTGTCATTATTTAAGCAATTGGGTCTGGGAGCTCCAAGACCAACCACTATGATGTTGCAATTAGCTGATAGGTCCATAGCCTACCCTGAAGGAGTAATTGAAGATGTATTGCTGCAAATTGGAAAATTTATCTTCCCAGCTGACTTCATTATTCTTGATTTTGAGGCTGATGAACAAGTTCCAATCATATTGGGACGACCTCTCTTGGCTACTGGTGATGCAATAATTAAAGTGCGAGAGGGAAAAATGATTATGAGGGAGGACAACGAGGAAGCAGTTTTTAATGTATACAAAGCGATCCAACTTCCCCGACACTATGAGGAGCTCTCTATGATATCTGTTGTGGAGGTGGATGAGAAACTTCTTGACACGATTGTATATCTAGACGATTCTCTAGAAAAAGCAATCATGATATTTGATAGCTTGGAGATTGATGATGAGGTTGAGGAGATGATGCATATCCTAGATGCATCATGTGCTTACATGCAAGGAATAAACCCGTTTGAGCCCCTGAATAGGCCAAGTGGCCCCCCTCCAAAGCCGTCAATTGAAGAAGCTCCAAAATTGGAGCTTAAACCCCTACCCCCTCACCTTCAATATGCTTATTTGGGAAGTTCTGACACTTTACCTGTTATTGTTTCTTCTGACTTGTCTAAATTGCAGGAAGAAAAGTTGTTGAGAGTGCTACGTGAGCACAAGCGAGCAATTGGGTGGACGATGTCTGACATCAAAGGCATTAGTCCAGCTTTCTGCATGCATAAAATCCTCATGGAGGATGGACACAAGCAAAGTGTAGAGCAACAACGCCGCCTAAATCCAATCATGAAAGAGGTGGTAAGAAAAGAAGTGATTAAGTGGCTTGATGCAGGTATTGTATTCCCAATCTCTGATAGCAAATGGGTAAGCCCCGTTCAATGTGTGCCAAAGAAAGGGGGGATGACTGTAGTGGTTAATGAAAATAATAACTTAATTCCTACAAGAACTGTCACTGGGTGGAGAATTTGCATAGATTATAGAAAATTGAACAAAGCCACCCGAAAGGACCACTTCCCCCTCCCCTTTATTGACCAAATGCTTGATAGGTTAGCAGGACAGGAATACTACTGTTTCCTAGATGGTTATTCGGGGTATAATCAGATTGCTATAGCCCCAGAAGACCAAGAGAAAACCACATTTACATGTCCCTATGGCACGTATGCGTTCAAGAGAATGCCCTTTGGTCTTTGTAATGCACCTGCGACTTTTCAAAGGTGTATGATGGCCATTTTTACTGACATGGTTGAAAGGTTTGTAGAGGTATTCATGGATGATATTTCTGTGTTTGGATGTTCGTTTGATAATTGTTTAATGAACCTTGATAAAGTGCTAGCTAGGTGTGAAGAGACAAACCTGGTACTCAACTGGGAAAAGTGCCATTTCATGGTACGTGAAGGTATAGTTTTGGGGCACAAGGTGTCAAAAGATGGTTTACAGGTGGACAAAGCAAAGGTGGAGGCAATTGAAAAATTGCCCCCACCAACATCCGTCAAAGGCATTCGCACTTTCTTAGGCCATGCAGGTTTTTATCGTCGATTCATTAAAGATTTTTCAAAAATTTCTTCGCCATTATGCAGGCTTCTAGAGAAAGATGTCACCTTCAAGTTTGATGATGCATGTATGAAAGCATTTGAGGAGCTGAAGGAGAGGTTGGTGACTGCACCAATTATCATCGCCCCAGATTAGGGACTGCCATATGAATTGATGTGCGATGCAAGTGACATAGCAATCGGAGCTGTTTTGGGGCAAAGAAGGGATAAAATATTTCACTCCATTTATTATGCGAGCAAAACTATGAATCCAGCTCAGATGAATTATACAGTTACTGAAAAAGAGTTGCTTGCAGTGGTATGGGCGTTTGACAAGTTCAGATCTTATCTAGTGGGAACCAAAGTTGTCGTCTACACAGATCATTCAGCTATCAGGTACTTGTTTGAAAAGAAAGATGCCAAGCCGAGGCTGATTCGTTGGGTCCTCCTCTTGCAAGAATTTGACTTAGAGATCCGAGATCAAAAAGGGACAGAAAATCAAGTGGCTGATCACTTGTCCAGATTAGAAAGTCGGAACCATATAGCTGAAGGAGAGTCAATCAAAGAAACATTTCCTGATGAGCAGCTATTAGCAGTCACCTCAGGTGAAGCCCCATGGTATGCGGATTATGTAAATTTTATTGCAAGTGGGGTGACACCATTAGAATTAACACCTGATAATAGAAGAAGATTCTTACATGATGTGAGGCTCTACATATGGGATGAGCCATTCTTATATAGGCAATGCGTAGATCAGTTGGTGCGAAGGTGTGTTCGTGAAGAAGAGATGAATGCAATATTGCATAGCTGTCATGCTTCGCCATATGGAGGTCATCACGATGGGGATAGAACCGCCCAAAAAGTGCTGCAATCAGGTTTCTATTGGCCAAAATTATTTAAGGATGCACATGCCTTTGTTAAAAATTGTGACAGATGCCAAAGAACCGGAACTATTACAAGGAAGCACGAGATGCCCTTGCAAAATATTCTGACAGTAGAGCTTTTTGATGTTTGGGGGATTGATTTCATGGGACCGTTCCCATACTCTAATGGTCACAGGTACATTTTGGTGGCGGTTGACTATGTTTCTAAGTAGGTGGAGGCCATTGCTCTGCCTACTAATGACGCAAAGGTAGTGGTAAGTTTTGTAAAGAAGCACATCTTCACGCGCTTTGGGACTCCAAGAGTGTTGATAAGCGACGGAGGAACTCACTTTTGTAACAAATTGCTGAATAATATTCTTGCAAAATATGGAGTTATGCACAAAGTCTCCACTGCCTATCACCCCCAAACGAGTGGTCAAGTAGAAGTTTCAAATAGAGAGGTAAAGCAGATTCTGGAGAAAACAGTAAGTGGAAATAGAAAAGACTGGGTAGGTAAGCTGGACGATGCATTATGGGCATATCGAACTGCATACAAAACTCCCATAGGTACTTCTCCGTACAGGTTAGTTTATGGGAAAGCATGTCACTTACCAGTCGAGCTTGAACATAAAGCTTATTGGGCGATCAAAAGGCTAAATATGGATATGGACTCAGCTGGTGAGAATAGGCTGCTGCAACTCAACGAGCTTGATGAGTTTCGATTGCATGCATATGAAAATGCCAAATTATATAAAGAAAAGACGAAGAGGTGGCATGACAAACACATTCAACATCAAGAGTTTGAGCCGGGTCAAGAAGTTCTTTTGTTCAATTCAAGGTTGAAGCTATTCCCTGGAAAGCTTAAGTCCCGTTGGGCAGGTCCTTTTGTTGTGGTAAGTGTGAGGCCTCACGGAGCAGTGGAACTACGTGATAAGAGCTCAAGTGGTACCTTCTTGGTAAATGGCCAGAGAATAAAACATTATTGGGGTGGTGACATTGCACGCCACAAGACCTCCGTGAACTTAGCTGATGCTTAAACATGTGTTGAGTCGTGCCGCAATGTTAAATTAGGCGCTCGTTGGGAGGCAACCCAATGTCTTTACCGCTTTCGTAGCATAGTTTTTTTTTTTAAAAAAAAAAAAAATTTGCCGAAGTGAGCGCCCAGGCCAGCGCCCCACGCTGCCTGGGGCGCACTTTACAGTGTATTCAATACTCCAGCGCCAGCCCCAGCGTGGGGCGCTGGGCTGGCTGGCCAGGTAATTTTATTTTATTTTATTTTTTGTTTTCTTTATTTAATTAAAAAATACCCTACCCAATATTACCCAATTACCCATATACACTAACATCCCAACCCATACCCAATTACCCAATAACCTAAACCCACTTCCCCACCTAAATACTCACAACCGAAAAACAAACCCCATTCTTCAACACTCACGCTTTCACCTTCTTCTTCCCCTTTTCTCTCAAATTTTCAATATTCTTCAATAAATCTTGCTCAATTCCATCTCAAGAATCTAAGGTATGTTCTTCTTCTTATCTCTTTTCTTGTATTTTGGAAGTTCTTAGAGTAGTGTAGTCTTATCTCTTTCCCCCTTTCTTACAACACCCTAGGTTCTTAAACATATTTGGATGGTATGGTAGGTGGATTGATTATACACGAAAAATTGGTGCAAAAACTTTGGTTGCGCATTTGTGATTGAAGTAGTAAACTATAATTCCCTCTACTTCATGTAAATTTGGGAGGCCCACCTTCTCCCACCAATGTTGAAATAGAAGAGCAAAATTAATGCCCACAAGGTGTTTGCTAAAAAGCTTAAGAGAGGAAATTTGAACACCGGTGAAGTCTAAGTAGCCGAGTATAGTTATATATGAGTTTGGGTGAAGTGTGGGGTGTTGTGGGGGTATTGTCTCTTGTTGTAAACTTTTGTAAGTGTAGTTAGTGTAGTAATGTAGATTTTAACCTTGTTATGTTTGCACTATAGTTAAGTTACGGCCATGATAGGCTAATTGAATTTTATGGCATAGGGAAGTCTAAGTACCTATAGCCTTGTGATGACACATTGGTGCACATTGGATCAATATTATGATTCGCTTATACATAACCTTCGGTTTTAAGTGTGGGGTCATCTTGCCTCTCACGATGACCTTAGGCAACGTCTCTTGATTCATTCTCATCTTTGTGTTTATCATGTGTAGGTTGCTATGGCACATGATGATGCCGCTAAAGGAAAAGGGGTGGGGAAATCCTCCACTACTGCTCCCCCTTAAAAGAAACGCAGGCAAGGCGAGAGCTCCTCCCGACAAGCCAAAGGAAAGCAACAAGCTAGTGGGTCTGAAAGGCCACCACGGCCTCGAGTGCAACTTGTTCGAGAGGATGCCATCAAATGGCATGATACTTTTGTACCATATGGGCGATATGTATCTGAAATGGGGATAAATGTGAAAGCTTTAGAATGGAACTACCCAGATATACTTGCTACATTGATTGCAAAGAAGATGGATAAGCTCCTCGAATGTCCGGGCCCGGCAAATCTCAGCATGGTAAGAGAGTTGTATGCTAACTGGAACGAGAAAAATGACATATCGTGGGTCAGAGGTCAGGAAATTCCAATGGATAGGGAAGCCTTATGTCAATTTTTGGGAGTGGATAGTCCTAATCCACGAAGGCTTCGAAAGTTCGTCAAAAGTCCAAACTACCAAGCAATACGTCACACTCTTTGTGGCGTTGATTCTAATGCAAGATGGACGCGAACGAAGGGCAATATTCACCTTGAAATGCTTCGTTTCGACTTCAACAAAACGGCCAAGGTTTGGCAAAATTTTGTGCAAGCTAGAGTAATGCCCGTTGAACATAATACTGAGTGCACTCGAGCTCGAGTGTGTGTGATTTACTTTTTGATGACCGGGCACCCCATAAATGTGGGTGAGCTTATGCTTAGGGAAATGGCCCGCACCCGTTTTGGAGGAAGGATAAAAAGGTTTTTCTTCGGCAACACCTTAACACAATACATGCTCTCTCGTGGGGTGCCAGAGTACCCTGGCTATGATGAGGTAATGGAGCCGCCCACAGCATTGTTAGACATCACATCCATGCTAGAACCCACATCCAAGCTCACCCAAGCTGCTAGGAATGAGAGGGACGAAAATTTTAACAGGTATCTTTACAAATCCCTCAATGTTATTATGAGCAAGCTTGGGGTGTCAGATGGGGATCGCGCGCAGATGCGAGGTGATCTCTCCAGTTCTTCCAAGGAGATGCTGGGCATAGCACCAGGCAGTCCCGTTCATCCATCTGAGGATGAAAACACGGACGAAGAATCTGATAATGCGGATGATGATGACGATATGGGACCAATGGCTTTGGTACCCTTTGGGGATGATGATGCGCATATTGCCGCCGCTGGTTGGCATCCTGATGAGGCAGTATCCGACTAACAGGGAGTTCTTTCGTTCCACCTTACTTTATTTTCGAATTTATTTAGCATTGAGGACTATGCTTTTCTTTAAGTGTGGGGTGGAAGATTCTCTATTCTTTCTATAGTATTATATTAGAGTATTGTTAGTTTCTTATTTTTTTATAGTTAGCTAGCTTCTTATTTTTAATAGCATAGTTAGTAGAATTAATGGTGTAGATAGTAGTAGTAGTAGTAATTAAAAAAAAAAAAAAAAATTTGGACTTTTTCCCGACGATGGATCTGTTGGACAATTTTCTTGAGGGATTAAAGTCCGATTAAAAATAACAATAAAGATTTTTTTTATTTTTTTTTATTTTATAGTTAGGTAGTATCCCTTGGTATTTCTTTGGACGCCGGTTCTTTTCCAAGGGTGTAGCTCGAACCGGGTGTTTTGTTTTATTTCTTTTTAGAAGTAGGATAAGGGAGAAAACTGAGATTGATCTGAGGTACCTGTTGACATCTTTGGTGTTGGTAAATTAAGTTAGGGCATTCGCTCTGTCTTCCTGCGTATATGATTTGAATTATAATGCCCAAGTAAATTCAAGTAGCTTACTCTTTGACGCCGTTTTCTCAGTTGATTGACTTGTATACCACATAGTGCAGTGTTGCTTAAAGATCCTCAACTTGATAAGCTTGCTTGACTTGAGAGTCGAACAAAACCGTCTTGAGTGAGTCAAGTGCCATGTGTGTGTAAGGATTGTTAATATTCTGTGCTACCCTATGTAGTCTAGAACTTGCCCCGTATGTTAATCAACGCGAAATCATTAAGTTGTGCTAGTCTAGGAGATGACATAGGCGTTTCTTGCTTGACCATAAAAGTGCTTATCACTGACAGATAAAATTTTCCCATTGCTAGCCCCTTTGAGCCTATAGACCGTTTCCTTGGCAACCACATTACAAGCCGTAATCCTAATTATTCTTAAGGTGAGATTGTTGAACCTTAACCTCCTAAGGCACTTAGTCGCTAAAAGTAGTAAGGTGAGAAATTAGGAAGTGGCGTCCGAGTGGAACCATGAAAGGGTCCTTAAGGTGCACTAAAATTGTGAATAAAGGTCACCAGTTTATGAACTTCAATGTACGGAGTGTGTTATTTAAAAAAAAAAAAAATGGTATTCAAATAATGAAGAAAGATACACACCTCCTAATCTCTCTCACTAGTGCTAGTGAATCTATAGAGATGCCTGAGGGAAAAAAGGCTATGTTATTTATGGTGTATGACAAGTGAATGGGTTGAGAAGATATGGCGCTTGAATTATGAGGATAGTGTATTAAAGTGCTTAGGAGGGTTAGTCACTACTCCCAAATGTATCCTACCCGTCCCTTAGCCTACATTACAACCTTAAAGTCCTAATTGATCCTAGAGTTAGCTAACTTAGATTAGTAGAGATGTACACTAAGGGCAAGCTTATGGTACGACCACTGGATGCACATGAATTCTTTGGGAAGTGAGTGAATGTTGTTCAATTGTGTGATGTCCTTAATTTATGTTCAATGACATATTTAAATTTGTGGACTACTTTGATATTCACTATTTTGCTTGTGGTGAGGGCACTTGATCTCATGACGGATTGGTGATATTGTACACTTTCTTGTGTTGGGTGAGTACGTGAGTTGAGGATGCTTAGTGGTAACGATTCGTCTCCTGAGGTAAGGTGGTTGTGGAGAGGTTGCTTGAGTTGATTGAGTTGGTTGAAAAACATTGAGTATATTTGGGCTATTTAAAAACGGGAAGAATGTAAAAATTGTGTGTTCATGCCAAATTGCCGACATCGATCATAGTCAAAAGGTAGAGTGTTTAATTGAGTTAATTGTGAGGTCCTCTTTCATAGTGCTAAGTACGTTTTGGGGGTGCTAATATAGTTCCATTGCTCGAGGACGAGCAAGAGTTTAAGTATGGGGTGTTGATAATCGGCTTAACGTATGCATATTTTGATATATACTGCCTCACATTTTGCTCATGTCTCGACAATTTGAGGTGTTTAATATGACTGTTTGTGCTAAATTTTGGTATTTCTATGTGTAGGAATCATTCGGATGCAATTTGGGACGAAAGGGTGCTAATTGGAGCGAAATCGGAACAAAATTGCAGAAATGGAAGTTGAGCGCCACAGCCAGCGTGGGGCGCTCGCTGTGGTGCACTTTACAGAAGCAAACAAGTTTGAGCGCCAGGTCCAGCGCCCCACGCTGGCCTGGACGCTCACAACGAGAATTCTCCTTTTTTGACTAGGACTCGGTTATTTCGACTCCTAGACGCCCCCAACTCATATAAAAGCCAACCAAAACCTATTTTTAAAGGAGGGAGACGGATTAAAAGGAGAGGGGAGGCACAAAACACTGAAAAGCGAGGATTTGATCAATTCTTTCATCCCTTTCCTAGTATTCGTCGATTTTATGTTTGAAAATACAATTTTTGATGATTGTATGAACATGAGTGGCTAAGAACCCTATTGTTCTAGGGTCATGGGTATACATGAATGTTGATGTTTGAAGTTTAAATTGACGAAGTTGATTTTATCATATTGGGTTATTTATTTAATTCTGTTTTAAATTATTTTGCTGAGTAGCTAACAGTGAAATACTATCTACGAATCTATAGTTGAACTCGAAAGTGGGAATTATAGATTGCATATAGAATTAAATAGAGTAAATTCTTAAACCCGGGCATCGGGGAATGGATTCGCAATTAGGATAGACATATACCTAATTACCTTACTCGGTTGTAATTCAGGAATTGTAAATGCGTTCTTGTTACACTTAATTCCATAGACATATAGGTATTAAGTTAGCTTGAATAGGCGAGTAAGGACTCGACAGATGCTTACAAGCAATATCAACCCTGTGAGTCAACAATCCAGATAAATCAATTAGTTACTTTAACTTAAGAATGCAACATGATTGTTAGATAACCCGTGACCCTGGAATATTATACCCTATAGATTTTTATTCAAAACTATTTAAGTGTTGTGTTTGATTCTTAGCAATTCATTACTTGATAGCCTTTAGATAGTAATTTAGAAAATTATATATTTTGTCAGAAATATTTTGAATCGATAAGCTATTCGAGTTTAAATTAGTCAAAAGTTAATCATAAGTCTTCGTGGGAACGATACTTTATTCACTACTTTATTACTTGACGACCACGTATACTTGCGTGAGTGTGTTTGGACCCGATATCTATCTTGAAGAAGAAGTCTATATTAAACAACCATTGGGTTTTGTGGTCAAAAATCATGAAGATAAAGTGTTGAAGTTGAACAAAGCCTTATATGGATTGAAACAAGCCCCGTAAGCATGGAATAGTTGTATCGATAAGTATTTTCAAGAAAATAGGTTTACTCGTTGTCTCCATGAATATGCTCTTTACCTTAAAATTAATATTAATGGAGATATCTTGCTTGTTTGTCTTTATGTTGATCTTATTTTTACGGGTAATAACCCAAGTTTGTTTGAAACTTTTAAGAAATATATGTCACGTGAGTTCGATATGACAGACGTATGGCTCATGTCATACTACTTGGGCCTAGAAGTGAAGCAGATCGAGGATGGAATTTTTATCTCTCAAGAAAAGAAAGCTATACAAAAGAGATATTGAAGAAGTTCAACATGCTCGATTGCAACCCCGTGAACACACCGATGGAAAGTGGGACAAGATTTGTTAAGTTTGATGAAGGAGAAAAAACGGATCCCAAATTTTTCACAAGTCTTGTGGAAAATTTGAGGTACTTGACTAGTACCAGGCCAGATATACTCTTTGCAGTTGGAGTAGTAAGCCGCTTCATGGAAGCTCCTACCTCCACTCATTTGAAAGTCACTAAAAGAATTATTTGTTACCTAAAAGGTACGACTGATTTTGGGTTATTTTATTCTTCTTCTAGTGATTTCAACCTTAAGGAATTTTGTGATAGTGATTATGCGGGAGATATTGATGATCGAAAAAGCACAGCTGGCTTTATATTTTTCTTGGGTGATTTTGTTATTTCTTGGAGTTTAAAGAAACAATCCATTGTTATTCTCCCGACTTGTGAAACTGAATATATAGCAACAACATCTTGTACATGTCATACTATTTGGTTGAGAGGATTGTTGAAAGAGTTCAACTTACCACAAATTGAAGCTACAGAGATTTGTATTGACAACAAATCCGCACAGGCACTTGCCAAGAATCCGATGTATCATGATCGAAGCAAGCATATAGATACAAGGTATCACTTCATCAGAGAATGCATTGCTAAGGAGGAAGTCGAACTCAAATATGTGAGGTCTCATGATCAGACTGTAGATATATTTATAAAGCCTCTTAAGTTTGAGAATTTTTAAAGATTGAGATCAAGTCTTGGAATGAAAAAAAAAATTAAAATTAAGGGAGAGATTTATGGGGCCCATATTGAAGAAAACAAAAAGAAAAGAAGAAATAATGGGATGGTAGGTGACTAACTTTGTTGACATTATATGCAAATTGCATATGCAAAAAATGTTGATTGGTTGGATTTGCGGCTAAGCGGTAGAAGAATTTGCAAGATATGCAAATTGTCAAATTGGTTGAAATTGTTCGATTACCAATCAATTTTGATTGGTTAAATTATCAACTCTTCCTGCTATAAATAGAGGCCCTCGTTCCTCATTTCAAATACACCAAAAATAAGAGAGAAGTATTAGAGCTGTGAGAGTAATCCACCGATTATTTTATAGTTTGTGAGAAAATAAAGTGGGAGTAATATTGTAGTAAAATATTTAAAATAAAGAGTGTTATTTCTTTTGAGTCGTAGTAGTCTTTTGACACTACAAAATTATAATATTATAGTGGTATTATATTTCTTCTCTCGGGTATTGTATTTTACTCCGTTAAAAAATTTGGTGTCATTGTTACTCTCTTGTGTCATTATTATTTATCGTGAATATTATTCCTGAACAAAATTTAGTATTTTTGTGCTCCAACCCAACACCAAATTTGGTGTAACACTATTCATCAATACCATTATTATTCATCAATATTTTATTATTATCCTTTAATTTAATAAATTATAAATTTTGTAGTAGTTACTTATACTTTTTATGTAATATCTTTATAATATTAATTTTACATCTTACTTTTGGTCTATAATTTTTATAAATTAATTTTCGTATATATTATTTCTATATAAAATTGTAAGTTAATTTTATTATAAGTTATAATTGTATAAAAAAATATAACCATCACAAAAATAAAATATAACGTTGTTAATAAATAACAGAATGTTCATTAAATAATATAAAAATAAATATTTAATACAATAGCGGCTGACATAGATTTAATATTAAAAATACATTAAATAATATAATAGGATGATAAAATTACAACAATAATTTAGTACTCTGGTAGGTCGCTTCCAGATCCACCAATGTAATTAAAATAATGAGTGTATGTGCCGGAAGATAGTTGTGGTTGTGGCTGTTGAAATTGTTGATGCAATCAAAGCTCATGATGCGTTCTTCGAACAACACGCTGATGCGCTGGGTAGATTGGGATTATCTACTTTACAAAAAATTATATTTATTTTTAGAATGTTGGCAAATGGTTTGCCAGCGGATGCCAATGAAGAATATATAAAAATTAGAGAGTCAATTGCAATTGAAAACATGAAGAGATTTTGTCGAGCTATAGTAGAGGTTTTGGCGAGCAATATTTGAGATCACCAACAACTAACGATGTTGCAAGGCTTCTTCGTATTGGTGAGCAATGTGGTTTTCCAGGAATACTAGGTACTCTAGATTGCATGCATTGGAGATGAAAAATATTGTCCAACAGCATGGGCTGAACGATATGCAGGTCGTAGTAGATCCCCAACAATTATTCTTGAAGTTGTAGCTGATTATGACCTTTGGATATGGCATGCATATTTTGGTATGCCCGGCTCCAATAATGACATTAATGTTTTAGACTCATCACATTTATTTTTCAATCTTGCTAAAGATATTGCTCCTCCCGCCCATTATGTTATTCAAGGAAAAGAATATGATGTGGGTTATTATTTAGTTGACAGTATATATCAAAATGGTCTACTATTGTGTAAATTATTCGTGAGCCACATTCTAAAAAGAAGAACTATTTCGCAATGAAACAAGAATCATGTCGAAAAGATGTTGAACGTGCATCCGAAGTTTTGCAATTATTGCAGGCCCGTCACGTTTTTGGAGAAAAGAAGTGCTACATGATATATTAACTACATGTATTATACTGCACAACATGATAATCGAGGATGAGCGTGGTCTTAATGCACCAATTCAAGATGCTTGTGAAGGTCCAACTCCAACAGTAGTAATAGTAGTAGATGAAAATTACCGAGTTGAACAATTTTTAGCTCGACACAAAAAAAATAAGAACAAAAATGCTTATTTTGCACTTCGTAAATAAAAAAAAAAAATTGTTTTATGAAATAAAAGAATAAATGTAAATAAAAGAAAATAATATAATTTAGAAGAGAGAGAAGAATATAAAAAGGATATTTTTTTGGTGTAAAAAATAATGTAATGGGTTGGAGTTAATTTGCACTATTTTAGTATGAAAAAATGGTGCAAGGTTTGGAGATGTCCTAAGGGTTAAAAAATCATTTTCATTCTCTTTATTGAGTTAAAGTCCTAATACTCAGTTTGTGGTGACCTTGTTGGAAACCACACTCGTTTGTTGAGATTGAAGAGTCAAAACCACGCGTTCGTGTAATAGTGGAACGACTAGAAAAGCTGGCAGAAAGACTAATACAAAAATGTTCCATCCTGAAGAATGAATCTAATCGCTTCAATTTTTGCTTAAAATATCGTAATTAATGAATATTGAATCAAAAGGCTGTATACCATGAAAAGACAATGACAAAAATGTACGTGTTCCTTCGGGAATATCTGATAAAGAAATCAATTATTATATATGTATGTCTTGTGATGTAGTTATAGGTAAAATAATAAGATACTTAAATCGAACACATTTGCTCTTCGTTAATACTTTAGCTCAAAAATGTCTTTAGCGTCACATAGTTAGTCCATATATACTCTTAGAGTCACACAGTTGGCATATATATGTCATCTTCGAAACGAAATCCACCCAAACTAATTAGATCTTTCGTTAATTGTATTAAAGTGTATTACAAATACTATTTCCTTTTTATTAATTTTTTTTTTTACCTTTCTCTTTTCTTTTCTTAGAGTCACACAGTTGGCAGATATCTAGTTAGGGCCCAATTGTATACCATTTTAACTTGAATTTTTTTTTTTCACTTTTTTTTTAAATTTTACAATTCTTATGTCCAAACGCCCATTAAGTATATAAAAATTAAATACTATAGTTTAGGTATAAGCTAGCAGCCCATCACTTTAGACAAAGGACATACAGTTACGTATTAGACATGAGGAGAACATGTAGGCCACTTGCATTATACATGGCAGAGAAAGGAGTTAAGTCACCAGACACCATTGATACACGTTCAATTCCCTGGAAATACGCAATTATATAAAAAAAGAACAAAGTTGATTTACACGCAACATACTGAATTTAAGAGACAAAGAAAAACTTTTAGGATTAGTTGTTTTAAACATATCATAAGAGTTTTTTGTCTATAAAAGTACTCCTATATTATTAAGGACATAACAAATTTTTTAAAATTAAATTATTTTTAAAAATATAAATATTTTATTTTTGTTGGAACAAAGCTTCATTCTACAGCCATGGTTAAGACGTGGCTAAAGTCTCTCGAGATGGTAGCGTATATTACACTAAAAATTTAAAGTCAACAAAAAAGAAAGAAAAAAGAGAGAAAGTAAGTAAACTTACAGCGTCTCGAAGCTCAAGGGGAAGCTGTTGAATGACAAGAGAGAAGCTGCGAGAGATGTTGCGGAGCATGAGATAGCAAAAGCTCCAGTGTGGCTTTGAAAGAATTTGTTTCTCTGCTAATTTTGCTATTAGCAACAGCTTCATCAATGGGCATATCTCATTTGGATGCCTCACAATATCTCCTATTATGCCCATGATCGCTAGTGTTAGCACCCTGTGGAAGCTGAGGAATGGTGTCGGTTAACAGGAAAATTATTTTAATGGTGTTGAACAAGTGATGGTGTCGGTTAACAGGAAGATTATTTTAATGGTGTTGAACAAGTGAAAAAGAAGTTGATTTTTGAATACTTATAGTAATTTATTATGGCAGTGGGTGGAATGTTGGCTGATAAAGGCCCATTTGTTATGTTAGCAGATATCTAGTTAGGGCCCAATTGTATTTATTACTCAGTTGTACAACTTATCCCAAAGTTGTAACAGAGTAGTGTAGTCATTTTCTTTTGTACGGGTTTGAGTAGTAAATACCCGATCCAAAACTGACTTTGTATATAATAGAGGAGATCCGACTCTGGAAGGTTCGGATGCTCAGTTTTCATATTTTACACGAAAATATTTCACCTTTGTTCTTCCTTCCTCCTTGAGATTTCGATTTCTCTCTTCAGAATATTGGGATTACGATGAGTTTAACATGGTATCACATCGGTGTATCCGGGTGATTTGAGCAGTGTTCTTCAATTTCATGGGCATCTCGTTGTTCTTTGTTGTTGGCGAATGAATCACATTTTTCTGTTCGCCGTTTCGTCGGACTTCGGTTTCTCGCCAGTGATTTCTCTCATTTTCCTTTCGATTTGCATTGAATTCTGCTTTCTTGCATTCATTTCCCATAAATTTGTTTGTTTATGATCAGAGAGTTATACAGTAACGAAACCCTTAATTTGCAACAATACTGGATTCACCTCTTCCGTTATGGCTTTCTAGTTTCTGATAAGTCTCTTTGTACTTCGTCTGAGCACTCTGGTTGTGATAATTCACTCGATGACACAATTGATCATAACTATCCCCTTTACATTAATCCATCAAAGAATTTGGGGCTTTCACTAGTGGGCGTCATATTCGATGGGAATAAGTATCGCGATTGGTGTAGGAATATGCTTATTGCTCTCTCGGTTAAGAATAAGTTATATTTCATTCAATGTGACTGTGAGAGGCCACCTCCAAATTCACCTTTCTCTCGTCAGTGGGATATGTGTAATAACATAGTGATCTCGTGGATCCACAACCTTCTTTCTCTGGTAATTCGTAAGAGTGTCCTCTATTGTCAACTTGCCAAAGATGTCTAGATGGAATTGGAAGAGAGGTATGGTCAGCTAAGTGGAATTAGGGTTTATCGGGTAAAAAAGGAACGTGCCTCAATCTCTCAGGGCTCAATGAGGTTTCCTGAGTATTATGTAAGGATGAAAAGTGTTTGGGACGAACTCAGCACATTGACTGTTCATACGGATTCTCACTGGACTTGTGGGGGTAGTAGACTGGATATTCAAAAACGTGAGGAGAATCAAAGGTTCTACCAATTTCTGATGGGTTTGAATAATAGTTATTCCAATGCTAGGACTAATCTGCTTACGACGGGTCCCTTCTCTACTATTAACAAGGCCTACTCTCTTCTGGTGAATAATGAGCGACAACGAGAAATTCAACATCCTCTTTCCTACTTCAGCTTAGAATCTGCTTCATTCTCGGTGGGGGTCTCAAGATCTACTTTTCATCCTAAGACCACCTTTGATCCCAGGAGGCCTAATGTGGTATATAGCTACTGCAACAAACCTGGCATACAATGGAGAAATGTAATAAGAAACATGGATTTCCCCCAAACTTCAAGTTCACCAACAGTAATAAAAGGGTTGCTGCCATTGTCCATACTGAGCTAGATGTTTCTAAGCAATTTGCTCAGCTTGGGACTAGGCCTTTCACTAAGACACCAATTTCCACGTTCTAGCTATTCCGGGGTTGACACTTGAGCAATGCAGCCAACTGCTTTCTTTGTTACAACAATATTATGTGTCTGATCAGTCTTCTACCTCAGTCTCTAATCCTGCTGATTCTGTGAACTTTGTAGGTATCCTTAGTTTCTTTTCTAGCAATAAGCCTGAGTGTTCATTTAGTACTTTCTTGCTTTGTAAAGTTGATAAACACTCTTGGATTTTAGACTCTGGGGCCACTGATCACATGACCTCACATAGTAATCTTCTTTAAAATATTAAACCATTACCCATTCCTTACTTGGTCATCCTACCTAATGGTTATAAAGTCAAAGTAACATGTGTTGGAGATTTACCTTTAACCAATGGTACTATTCTGTCACATGTGCTCTTGGTTCCTAGTTGTCAGTACAACTTGATATCTTTACACAAGATGGTCTCCCAATTGAAGTGTTTGCTTATCTTCAGTTCCTTTGCCTGTTTTATACAAGACTTTTCCATGAGGAGGCCTCCGGTATTTGGTAAAACACAACATGGTCTTTACACCTTGCACCTGCCTCCCTCGACAACTCCTACTACCATCCAACCCTCTTTTTTACTTGTTCTAATATCTCTATTTTCCCTGCTTGTGATAAGAATGATGTTAAGTGTTCTGTTTCTTCTACTCCATTTGTAAATACTCCATATTTGAATAAAATGAACACTCTTTGGCATAGTAGATTGGGGCACATTCCATTTATTAATTTGAAATCTATTCCATATATTTCTCCTTTACTTTCTAGCAAACAAGATTTTATTTATAATATTTGTCCAATGGTAAGGCAAACTAGACTATCCTTCTCCGATAGCACAATTCATACCAATTCACATGTTCAATTAATTGATGTTGACATTTGGGGCCCCTATAATGTTCCTACACATGATGGCTGCAAATATTTTCTAACAATTGTTGATAATTTTACAAGAACTACTTGGACCCATTTACTGAAAGCAAAATCAAATGCTTTTCCTATTCTTAAAGCCTTCATTGCCATGGTCCACACACAGTTTAATTCTAAGATGTTGACTGTGAGATCTGATAATGCCTTGGAGTTAGGATCTAGCCTTTCTACTTCTTTCTTTTACAACGACCATATTCAAGGTTGAAGATCACTATGGTTCGACTAAACCATTCGACGATTGCCTGAGTCAACACAAGAGTCAAAAGGTCACTAACTAGAGCTATTTCTTTCCAAAAACCTTATTTTTAACCATAAGCACGTAGTTAAGTGTGTTGGTACCAAGTGAAGCACGTTTGACTCTTCGAGCATGACTTAATTAGGTGTTTTTATTCATTATTACTACTATTATTACCTAACTACCAAAAACGGACTCAATCCCTTAAGAAGGTTGTCACGCCATCCATCGTTGGGAAGAGTCACCCGGTTCACACAAAAACCACCTTTGGAAAGAACCGTGGCATTAAGAAAACCAAAGGCTTATTGTCCACTAAAACATAAAAAGAAGCAATTAAAGAAAAAAGAAGCTACTAAGTAAAAAATAAGACAAACATAGAGATAAAGAAGCTAATAAGCACCAACTATAGAAAACTAAATGAATATACATGGTGAAGGATAAAAGAGAATATATACATAACGAGAAATAAGGAGAAAATTGTACTAAGTTAATTATAGGCCAATTTGTCTCATAGTTATCAAAATACATCATCAAAACCATCCAAATATAAAATAACTCCACCCCCTCGAATAAAAGTAAGCATTGTCCCCAATGCTTAACAAAATAAGAGTAAAAGAAAGGGTAAGAGTAAAAAAGACTTCCTATGTCGCCTTGGGTATCTCTGTGTCCACAGCAGCGTCACCGTCCTCAGTCTCTTGTAATTGGATCTTATCATCCTCGACTGTGGGAGTAGCTGGGTTGGTGAACATCTAGCGTACCGCCTCAGCAGTGTCGGCAGCCAGGTCTGGCTCGTCAGACTAGCCAGCTGGTGCTACTGGAACTGATAGTGGTGGTGGTGGTGGTGGTGACGGTGCTGGATCTATCAGCATGTCAAATGGAAGATCTCCAGCTGCAACAATCTTGATCACCTCTTTCTGCAGTTTTTCAATTGATTTCTTGGACGCCTGAGATTTCCTCATTTTCTTTACTTGCTTTCCCAGCTCCTCAATCGCTAATCCATGCTGCACCAAGGTGTTCATTCTAGTGGTCTGGTTCTCCAGGAGATTCGTCAAAGTCTCTTCCACTGTCGGAGGTATCTGGGGTGCCGACATAGATGACTGCACTGCAACATGACCGGATAAGTCAGACAGCTTTGCAGTAGCTATCTGTATCTAGTTGTTGAGGCTCGCCAAAGTCTGGGAGAATCGCAGCGTAGATAGTGGAGCAGAAGGCATAAGCACCGACTTCAAAGCCGATGTGGAAGGCACTAATGCTGAAGGACCTGAAGAAGGAGGTGGAGACATAACTGCTGCACTATCATAAGGCTCTGCTAAAGTAGATGGCATGCCAAATGTCTCAACAACTACCCGTCGGGCTCATCAGACTGGCCTGTAGTAGTAGAGGGTTGACCCTTTTTCTTTGGGTTTCCACCACTCATCAAAGAATACCATGAGAAGGGCTTCTTCGCCCGCACCTTGGTATCAAAATCCTTCGGCTCCACCCCCGCATCCGTAAGGTACTCAGTGATAATGTTGGGATATGGGTAGGAGGTGTCACCTTGCCTGCGACCACAGACATGTTGGCCGATATCACGACACCCACATTGATTGGGTACCCAACCATGATAGAGGCGACTAGCACTGCCCACATAGTTGGAAGATTTGTTTCATTTCGACACGGGTCTAGTCTGCTACACACGAATGTTTAACATTCCTTTGCCTCAAATTTAGGGAACCGCTGAATAGGAACCCCTGTTGTGATCCAAGCTGGACGTGGCCCCGGAGTTGCAATAATCTCAGCTAGCCATGGTTGAACTGCATCTCCCAGTGCTAACTTTTCCAGGTATTGCACTGGCTCCACATCCTCAAACCCTAAATACATGTTCAGGGTGTTCTGATCGAATCTCACCTTTAAATTTCTCACTTTTGCTACCTTGGTCCCTTTCTTTATATGCACCACAATGGCGTAAAATTCCCGGACCAGGTATTCCTTAGCATCTACCATACTTTTGGTGTGCCACATCCACCCCTTCCGCTCCCAGAACTATCTTAACACTGCCGGGTTGTATTTGTCAAGGTCTTTAAACATGAATTGAGGTTCAAGAGTGAGCGATCTCACTGGCCACCAATCTAGAAAACTTGTGTAAGGAGCCAGACTAACAAACCTATCTTCCCACATATCTTTCTTCTTCGACCTCTCAAGGCCGGTAACTTTGGTATCACCCCCTCGACCATTATCCGGAATATCATCATCATCCACTGTATTAGCAGGTGCATCAGGGGCATGTGTGGATGAGGGCTCCAAAGCCTGACTATCACCTTCTGAACCCTCAGAAGTGCTCTCAGAGGAGGAAGGCTCGTTTCGGAGTTGATATCTTCCCTGAAGCTGTTGTGGCTGTGATTGAACAACAGGCTGCACTTGCACTGAGTCGCCCTCCAATGCTTCCCTAGATGGGGCATAAAAGCTTGATTCAGCGGGCCCTGCAGCTCTACCTCGGCCGGCTGTGGCTTTCTTACTGATTACCCTTTGAAGGGCGAGGGGTAAATTACTTTTGCCTCTGCCTCTGGAAGGTTCACCCCTCCCCTTTGATGTATCACCACAACCTCGTGATCTAACCATTTTCTATAACAAACAACAACAGGAGTCAGTTCTAGTTCAAGTGCAGATAAACATACATTCACAGAACAAAACATGTTTGCAGGGTGGGAAAGTGCGGTCCGCATAATTGCAAGTGCGGCCACAGCCTGGGTTGTGTGGACCACGCAATTTGAACTTGCAGCCGCAGAAATGAAAATGCGGTCCGAACAATTTTAAGTGCGACCGCACATCTGAAGTGCGGTCCACACAATTTTAAGTGTGACCATACATCTGAAGTGCAGTCCGTATAATTGTCAGTGCGACCGCACTATGAGTACCTAAAAATAGCAACTCTCTGAAGATAGAGATTGGCCTGATCTATGGCCGCACACACTTTTCTACTTCCGCGATGGGATTTCTATGGTCCGTACAATTTTAAGTGCGGTCCGCACAATTTTTGCCTCACCAACTGCCTTAGTCAACACTTCTATGGACCGCACAATTTCTTGTGCGGCCATAGATTTCAAAATCAGATCGGGCAAATTTCTTAAGGGTTTCGATTTATGCACAAATTGGACATGGTAATAGCAATTAAACATGATAATCAAGATACCCATTCCCCAAATAGCAATTAGGAGTTGACCTAATATAATTTACACCCCACATGGATATATAATTGACTTTTAATGACAAATGGTCTAAAATAACTAACAAATTGTAAATTAAACTAAGAATATTAAAGAATCCTAGAAGTGATTTGAACATACCAGTAATGAACCAGTGCTAAGGAATGATCACATATGCGTATCTAGGTGGTAGATGATTGAACAGATATGTGCAAAGTTTTAGTCCCCCTTTTTTTGAGTGCTCAAAGAATGAAAAATTTGTACAGTAGCCTTAGCATTACTATTTATACACAACAGATCTGGCTAAGGAACAACGAGGCAAGTGCGGCCGTAGAATTCCTTCTGCGGTTCGCACTCTGTTACCTGGAGGTCCAATTTCCTTTGATGATCTGTGGTCTGCAGATTTAGCTGTGCGGCCACAAATTTTGGTGCAGACCACAGAATTCGCTGTGCGGCCGCACTTTGGCTGTTTCTCTGACAAACAAACTTCAGAGAGTTTGCATTTTTCCATCTCAATTTGTGCGGTCCTCACAAGAATTGTGCGGCCGCACTTACCTTCTACTGTAGCATTCAAAATTGTACGGCCCACACTTTTCCCATACTTAGCCAATTTTTTCGAGCACAGTTCCTGTAAATCACACTCGTTTTTACAACATACTTCAAATCCAGTTAGCACACAATAAGATCTATCTAAAGAAGAAGAAAAGAAAAAGAAAAAGAAACATGGGTTGCCTTCCAAGAAGTGCTTGATTTAATGTCGTGATACGACGCAAATTACCATCACTTGAAATGAATTACTACCACGACGTGGCCATCACCAACTTTTCCCAGATAATGCTTCACCCGGTGACCATTGACTCTAAATACCTCATCATTTTTATTCTTCAAGTCCAATGTACCAAAGGGTGTCACACCCACAACCTCAAACGGGCCACTCCATTTAGACTTTAACTTTCCGAGAAACATCTGTAACCGTGAATTGAACAATAATACAAGATCACCCTCTTTAAACTCTTTGTTCTAAATGTACTTGTCATGAAGATATTTCATCTTCTCTTTGTATAAGGATGAACTTGTGTATGCATGGTACTAGAACTCATCCAACTCATTCAAATGTACCACCCTTAAGTTGGTGGCGATATCCCACTCAAGATTCAACTTCTTTAAATCCCACATGGCTTTGTGCTCAAGTTCCACCGGAAGATGACAAACTTTTCCGAACACCAATCGACATGGAGACATTCCAATAGGTATTTTGTAAGCCGTCCTATAAGCCCATAAAGTATCATGATGTTTCTTGGACCAATCCGTCCGGTTAGCATTCACTGTTTTTTACAAAATACTCTTTATCTCCCGGTTTGAGACTTTCACTTGATCACTTGCTTATGGATGATAAGGAGTCGTGACTTTATGAGTGACACAATACTTGGTGGGTAAGGTGTCAAAATATTTGTTGCAAAAATGCGACCCACCATCACTTATGATAGCCCGTGGAGTTCCAAACCTTATGAAAATATTCTTCTGTAAAAACGCCACCACACTTCTCACTTCATTGTTGGGTAAAGAAACAGCCTCAACCCGTTTGGACACATAATCAACCGCGATCAAGATGTAGGTATTTCCATAAGAACTCACAAAAGGACCCATGAAATCAATACCCCACACATAAAAAATATCAATCTCTAAAATGGTGGTGAGGGGCATCTCATTTTCTTTGAGATTCCACTGGTCCTTTGACATTCATCACAACGCTTGATTAGATCACTTGCATCTTTGTAAAGAATGGGCCAATAGAAACCGCAACTTAGCACTTTGGCCGCCGTTCTTGCTCCACCATGGTGGTCACCATACGACAAAGAATGACAAGCTTCAAGGATTTCCCATTGTTCCTCCTCCAGTACACATCTTCTAATCACTCTATCCGTACAAATCCGGAAAAGGTATGGTTCATCCTAATAATAGCCTTGACAATCCCGTTTGAGCTTCTTCCTTTGGTTTGAAGAGAACTCATCTGGGATGCTACCACTTACAAGAAAATTTACTAGATCCGCGAACCATGACACCTCTTTCATTGAAATAGCCAATAGTTACTCATCGGGGAAGGAGTCATTGATTTCAAGGCCATCATGTGGCCTCCCCTCCTCCTCCAAACGAGACAAGTGGTCCGCCACTTGGTTTTCACTTCCTTTTCTATCTTGGATGTCTATATCAAACTATTGCAACAAAAGCACCCATCTCATCAATGGGGCTTTGGAATCTTTCTTGCTCATAAGATAACGAAGTGCCGCATGATCCATGTGGACAATTACTTTTGCACCCATCAAGTACGGGCGGGACTTCTCAATAGCAAACACAATGGCAATGAGCTCTTTCTCCGTAACGGTGTATTTGACATGGGCACTATTCATGGTCTTACTAGAATAGTAGACAGGATAAAATATCTTATTGATGCGTTGCCCCAAAATAGCCCCTACCACTACATCGCTTGCATCACACATGAGCTCAAAAGGGACACTCCAATTTGGAGCGGTGATAATAGGAGTAGTAGTCAACTTGAACTTTAGCAATTTAAAGGCTCTCATGCAATCATCATTGAAGTGGAACTTAGCATCTTTCTCCAAAAGCTTGCACAACGGGTTCACCACTTTAGAGAAATCCTTTATGAAACGCCGGTAAAATCCCACGTGGCCTAAGAAACTCCACACGCCTTTCACCGAAGTTGGAGGTGGAAGTTTAGAAATCACCTTAATATTTGCCTTGTAAACTTCAATGCCATTCTTTGAGATCTCATGGCCAAGGACAATGCCTTCCTCGACCATGAAATGATATTTCTCCCAATTGAGCACCAAGTTTGTTTCTTCACATCTTGCCAATACTTTATCCAAGTTTGTGAGACAATCATTAAAAGAATTTCCAACCACCAAAAAGTCATCCATGAAGACTTCCAGGTAACCCTCCACCATGTCCGTAAAGATCGCCATTATACACCTTTGAAAAGTCGCCGGTGCATTGCACAACCCAAATGGCATCCGCTTGAAGGTGAAAGTACCATAAGGACATGTAAATGTAGTTTTCTCTTAATCCTCCCAAGTAATAAGAATTTGGTTATAGCCGGAATACCCATCAAGGAAACAATAGAAAACACGGCCGTCCAATCTATCAAGCATTTTTGTCAAGGAAGGAAAGTGAAAAATAGTCTTTCCTTGTGACTTTGTTGAGCTTACGATAGTCCATACGCACTCTCCACCCGGTCACCGTTCTTGTAGGAATCAACTCATTCTTATCATTGGTGACCACCGTCATGCCCCCTTTCTTCGGGACACATTGAACCGGAGAAGTCCATGAACTATCGAAAATGGGGTAGATAACCCCGCCATCCAACCACTTGATGATCTCTTTTTTGACAACCCCTTGCATGGCTTTATTGAGTCTCCTTTGATATTCAATAGATGGTTTGCAACCTTCCTCCAAGTTAATCTTGTGCATGCAAAATATGGGGCTTATCCCCCGAATATCTGCCAATGTCTATCCAATAGCCTTCTTCCTCTTTTGTAGCACCGCCAATGTAGAGTCTACCTACACGTTAGTCAAACAATTGAAAACAATAACCGGTAAAGTAGAAGAAGGGCCAAGAAATTCATACCAAAGACGTGGAGGTAATGGCTTCAACTCTAAGATAAGAGGCTCTTTAACTGAATGTTTTGTAGGAGGATTTGTGCTATTTTCAAGATCCAAGGACAATTTGCGGGGTTCATAAGTGTACGACCCCATTCCTTGCAAAGAGTTCACACATTCCATGAATCCATCCATCTCGTCATCATAAAAGTTGAGCAAGACGACCTCCAATGTATCTACAATCACATTGGTCACCAAGTCCTCGAAAGAACACACCTCTTTGCTATTGGGTTGCCTCATGAACTTACACACATGGAAAACCACTTTTTCATCATCAACCCGGAAGGTAAGTTCTCTGGCTTCAACATCAACTAGAGCCTTCCCCGTAGCAAGAAAAGGTCTACCAAGAATAATCAATACCTCATAATCAACCTCACAATCAAGAATGACAAAATCTGCTGGAAGAATGAATTTATCAACATGAACCAATACATTTTCAATCACTCCCAATGGTCTCTTTATGGTACGATCGACCATTTGTAATCTCATAGATATGGGTCTTGGTTGCTTTATTCCCAAAGTCTTAAAAATCGAATAGGGCATCAAATTAATACTTGCCCCAAGATCACTAAGAACTTTTGCAAACTCGGCACTTCCAATTGTACAAGGAATCGTGAAAGCGTCGGGATCCTCCAACTTGGAAGCGATTGAATGCACAATTTCACTCATTTGATGAGTCAGTTTTATAGTTTCAAAATTCATCGACCGCTTCTTTGTCACTAAATCCTTCATAAACTTTGCATAACCGGGAATTTTCTCCAAGGCCTCAACCAATGTCACATTGATTGATAGACTCTTCATCATGTTAATGAACGTTTTGAATTGATTCTCGCCATTTTGCTTGGCAAGACTTTGAGGATATGGAGGAGGAGGCCTAGGCATTGGTGCCTTAGCCTTTTGCACTACCGGTTCAGGTATGTCAACAATGTGATCCCTAGACGGGTTCACTTCCTCTCGAGCTTCTTCCACATTGTCATCGATATCAATCCGCACTTCATCATTTGCTTGCACCACATTATTCGGGGTCTCATCTTCTTGAACCACTTGCTCATCATCCACAAGTTTTCTTTGACTTGAGGTGGGTGCATCCCCACCTTTTCCACTCCTTGTAGTAACGACCATGTTATGTCCCGTGTTGTTCCCACCCTTTGGGTTTACTACCGTGTCACTTGGTAGTGCCCCCTTAGGATGGATATTTAGGGCTTGAGAAAGTTGCCCCATTTGAACTTCCAAGTTACAGATAGATGTATTGTGAGAGGCAAGTTAGGCATCAGAGTCGACATTCTTCTCCATCATTTGCTTGAACATATTCTCGATTCGTCACATCTTATTGTTGGAAGAACTTGGACCATGGGAAGGATAAGGAGGCGGGTTGCTCGATTGTTGATACATCGGGGGCCTTTGAAAACCTGATCCCTGATTGCCTTGATTATTATTCCATCCCCCTTGGTTGTTTCCTCCCTAATATCCTTGGTTGTTACCACTCCAATTGCCTTGGTTATTTCCACTACTCCAATTTCCTTGATTGTTGTTATTATTCCAATTCCCTTGATTACTGCCACCATTCCAATTACCTTGGTTGTTAGAATTTCAATTACCTTGAGGTTGCCATTGTTGTTGATTTGGGCCTTGAGAGTTGTTTCTTTGCCCTTGAAAGTTATTCACGCATTGCACTTCCTCCTCTTGTTCATTGTAAGATTCATCTTGATCAAACTTATTGCCTTCTTGCACATAATTCTCCACACGATTTTGCACTTGTGGGCCCTTGGGCCTTATTTTGTTCACCATAATACTAACTCCATCCATGGCATTGACTTGCTTAGAACTTTGCACTTGTTGAAGTTGAGCCTTGGCAAATCGATTCATTGTGGTGGTCAACTCAGCAATGGCTTGCCCATGATCATGCAATTATTTATGTAGGTGAATCACGTTCGGATCACCTTGAGGAACATTTTCCATACTTTTACATACCGATGAAGTGTCCGCCATTTCATCTAAAATCTCACAAGCTTTCGCATACAGCGTTGTCATGAAATTTTCACCTGCAAGTTGATTTACCATATATTGATTGGTCGTATTGATCCCTCGGTAGAATGTTTGTTGAATCATAGCCTCCGTCATGTCATTATTGGGGCACTCTTTAACTATAGTTCAGCACCTTTCCCATATTTCGTGCAACGGCTCATTGGGCTCTTGTTTGAATGCTAGAATCTCGTCTCTAAGAGTAGCCATATGCCTAGGAGAAAAGAACATGGAAGTAAATTTCTCCGCCAACTCAACCCATGTATGGATGGAATGGTTTGCCAATTTCTCTAACCAATCTAAGGCTTTCTTCCATAGAGAGAAAGGAAATAGCCTCAACCTTAAAGCATCCTCGGAGACGTTTGTCTATTTACTCCCCCAACAAATGTCCACAAACCCCTTCAAGTGTTTATATGCATTTTGACTTGGAGCTCCGGTGAAGAATCCCCGTTGCTCTAACAATGTGAGCATTACATTCGTGATTTGAAAGTTGCCCTCCCTAATGTGGGACGGGACTATGGCACTTGCATACCCTTCATTCGGCAACATCCGGTGTGGAGATGCTCTTGGTAGAGGCGGGGGTGGAACTGGGACGTTGTCTTGAGGCAGCCGAACTCGTCTATTTGCTTGAGGTTCAATAGGAACCTCTTAAACTTGGTCATCTTCAGCGTCCACATCCCCCAAAGGCATATTTCCGAGTTGATAATTGTTGAGGGCCATTGTTACACCTACAATTAATTCACAAAATCAGTAACACGGAAGAAAAAGAAGATAAATCACACACAAAACCAAATACATAGCTAAATCCATTTTTATGATCCCCAGCAATGACGCCAAAAATTGATCTCGTCCAAGTCACACCTCTATTTAAGGTTATGAAACGGTCGATGCAATAGTAATACCCAACAAGGAGTCAGGGTCGATTTTGTTCAGGGAGCTATGAATGGGACTTAGGGGCATATATTATAGTGTATGAGCTTGAATTATCTCAAATTGCACTTCCACAAACTTGGGTTATTTTCAGGTCTAATTTAAACTAAGATTACAAACTAAGAATTGAAACTAGGAAAGTGCTTTTGTTGTTGTTTTTCAAATGATGTAAAAGGCCTAGGGCTATGACCTTCACCTAGGTGTTTGCCTAACGGGTTGTAAATTTTAAAGCTTGTTTTATTGGTCGGGGTGTATTATAGCTATCAACACTCGAGTACCCACTCAATACCTCTCGGTCAGAGAGTGATTTTACCCAATTTGGCTTTCTCAAGTTCAAATGGGTATTGAACAAAATGATTGATACAAAGCTCAAGTCAGGTTTTACTATCTCTAGGTTCAACTCTTTAATTGGGACTATCAACCTCTCGATTTACCTAATTTCTTATTTGCCAAGTTTTTTTAGACTAAGTCTCTCTTTCTCAAGTAGAGACCAAGTCAAATAGTCATGAACTAATATTTTCAACCATAAACAAGAAATAAATCAAACACCCATTAAGATTACACTCTAGGGTTGGGTCACAACCCTAGTGAAAATCTAGCTACTCATGCTTAAGATAGAAGAAATAGAAGAAGATATGATAATTAAACCCATATTGATAATTAAAATGATGAAATCAATATTCAAAAAGTTCAAAATAGCAAAAACTACCAAAAAGAGTAAAAGAAACCATCTACTATAGCAGATAATGTCAAAACTTAACCTAAAAAAGTGAAATTCTTCTATTTATACAGGGCTGAAATTTTCAGACAAGAATGGCCTTTTAGAGGTTCTGCGGCCGCACAATTCCATGTGCGGTCCGCACTTTGCCTCAGCCTGACAGGATTGGAAAACCTGCGGCCGCACTTCTCTCTTTCTGCGGTCTGCACAAATGTGTCTGCGGCCACACCTTGCTCTTCTGCGGTCCTCACAAATGTGGCTACTGTTGTACCTTGCTCTTCTACGGTCCGCATAATAGTTGTGCGGTCCGCACTTTTGTTGAACTTTGGATGTAGGTTCTCTGAACTTTTGCTCTTACCTAGTTTCTGCAGCCGCACAATTTCATGTGCGGTCCGCATCTTGCAACCTTCTCTGATGGAATTACTTCATGACCTGCGGCCGCAGATGGTATTCTGCGGTCTGCATTTTGAGCTTTTGTGCTGTTTTTGTCCTTAAGTTCAGATTACTCCTTCTTGAAGTGGATTTCATCTTGGGAGCTCATCTTCCAATATTTCTATAATTAAGCATATTTTATTAGCTTTTGGGAATATAATTAAGCGCTTTTGAACTAAAACGAAAGCTAAAAGGCGCTAATAAGTAATCAAAATCCCCACTTTTCACTTTCCTCCTTCAACTTACGGTGGGTTGTTGCCTGATAAAGGACCATTTGTTATGTTAGCGGATATCTAGTTAGGACCCAATTGTATGTGTTACTTAGTTGTATAGCTTAGCCCAAGATTGTAATAGTGTAGTGTAGTTTTCTTCTTTTGTACTGGTTTGAGTTGTAAATACCCGATCCAAAACTGACTTTGTATATAATAGAGGAGATCCGACTCTGAAAGGTTCGGATGCTAAGTTTTCATATTTTACACAAAAATATCTCACCTCTTTTCTTCCTTCCTCCTTAAGATTTTGATTTCTCTCTTGAGAACATTGGGATTACGATGAGTTTAACATGGGAGGAGGAAATTGACTTTCAATCAACTCGTTAAACGCATGTTTATAAAAATGATTTATGAAGGCTTTGTCTATCGGGTTAGCTCGATGGTCATTAATATTTACCTTATTGCATGAATTTTACTAAATAATTTTTTTATAACGAATTACTATTTAACTTTACCTAAATATCACAAAAATCACCAGATTATTTTTTGTAATAAAGAAGATATTCAATTTTGCCTAATTAATATCACAAAACATCATTAGAGGAAAATAATGCGACATTTTATATGATACTTAAACAAAGTTGAATAACTCTGAAAATACAAAGAAAACTTGAATTTTGAACTTTAAAGTTATTGAAGTTGAGCATAGTCAATATTATTGGTAAAAAATCTCGGATCGGTCTTTTGACAATTTTGGTATGTTTGTATGATGATTTTGAACTTGTACGCATATTTGGCTGGGGTCCAGATGATCCGAGACCTTTTTGGCGCGTATAGTTAAAAGTTGGAAAAATGAGTTTAAGAACATTAAAAACTTTGAGTTTTGATGGTTAATTCTTGATGTTATTTTGATATTTTGAGCTTACGAGTGAGTTTGTATGAGGTTTATATACTTGTATGGATGTTTAGAATGAGACCCGAGGGGCTTGGGTGAGTTTTAGGGTAGGTTTGGACCATTTGTGTACACGTTGCTAGTGCATAGTACATCGTGAATATGGAGTTTGTCTAGCGTTCACGAATGGTTAATTGGGGATGGGGTGGTTTTACTATACACGAACATGAAGGGATGCTCACGAACGCGATGTCTTGGTGATTTGGCCTTAGTGAATGCGTTTTTCTAAATGCGAACACGTAGGCTTGGGGGCTGTAGGTCCTTTCCTCATCTGGAACGCTACAACAGAGTAGCGAACACGGAGGCTTGGGGGCGAGAGCCTTCGCAGATGCGGGGAGGCTTTCACGAATGCGATGATCAGTTTACCATTGACCTTCGCGAACACGACAGGTACTTCGCGAACGTGAAGAACACCTGACGCACATGTATATAAAGAGATGAAAAACGGGATTTAGCCATTCTTTTCACCATTTTTGAGACCTAGATCATGGATTGAGGAGTTTTTTGTGAGAATTTTCATTCCAATTTCTAAGGTTAGTAATTTTTACCTAATTTTGATTTTCATGAATTCTCATAGATTTCTATCCCTAAATCTAGTATTTTAAAGTGTAGGTCTCCACCGGGTCATCAAGTGATTAGCCAGTCAATCCATTGGAATTTGGGAAAAAATTTATGAGGGATAGTTTTGGAGATTTGAACCTCGTTTTGATGTCCAATCTTGATAAAAATTACATAATTGAACTCGGGAAAGAATGGGTAAACGAAAATTGGTCTTAATTTCAAACTTTGACCATGTGAACCCGAGTTGACTTTTTATTGATATTTCAAATATGATAAAGATCGAATATTTTTTATACTAGGGTAATTTCTAAAGTTTTTTTTGAATTATTTGGGTATTATTTGACTAGTTTCGAGTGGTTTGGAGGCTTGTTCTAGAAGGAAAGTTGTGTTGGATTATTGACTTGGTCTCGCAAAGAGGTAAATATCGTAGTTAACCTTGATTTGAGGGAATTATGATGTGATTGGTCTATTTTCTACGTGTTCTATGTGTTAGGGACGGTATATATACAAGGTGATGAGTGCATATGCATTTTCATGTCTTAAAGCATGCCGGTGGGACTAGTTTATTCACGACTTTACTTATTTCATGCTTTTACTTGTTAAATGTCGTTACTTATTTTATGCTTTTACTTGTTCCTTTATTTTTTCATGCTTTTACTTACTAAATGTCTTTACTGGTTTCATGCTTTCACTTGTTAAACACATTTTACTTGATACATGCTTTTACTTGCTATATGCCTTTACTCGCTACATGTCTTTACTTGTTACATACCCTATTTATCACATGTCTTTACTCGTTTCATACCTTGTTCTTCTATGCTATATTGGATTGTGTGGATACTTGATCGTTCACCTGAAATTGACCTTGTTTGAGTCATCGTCGAGATATATGTGTGAGACTAACTTTTTGATATTGGATTGCTTATTATTGCTTGTTAGTATTCATCTTTTCCTTAATGAAATAGGTTTATCTATTTTTTTTTTGATATTTTATTATGAACATCGAGATATGTTATTGGATGATTCAATATAAATTGATATGTTGGATCGGGTTGCCACCACAATAATATTATGATAGGAATTGGGTTGCTTGCCGCAATAATAGTATGGCCATGGGATCGAGTTGCCACCGCAACAATATTTTGTGTTGGATCGGATTGTGCGCCATAACGTATATATTATGTATTTTGGTGTGGTTTGTGATGTAGTCCTCTTTGTGGGTTTTAATTATGTTATTCACAGATATTGTTCTTCCCCATCGTTTTGAGGTACTAATAAGGGGTTTGGTTGTGTTATTCGAGAAACGTGGTTATTATTTTTTATTTTGGATCTTTTTACTATTTGTTTGCCTTTATTCCTGTTATTATTACTAATATCTCTATTGCTATTTTTATTGCTTATAAACTGTACAGGTTTAAATGGTAAGTGTCTTGCCATAGCTTCGTCAGTACCTCGTTGAAGTTAGGCTCGATAATGACGGAGTACATTTGGTCGGTTGTACTCATACTATACTTATGCACTTCTTGTGTAGATTTTGGCATCGGACCTAGTGGTGTGCAGAGGGCTGACTAGCTTGCTTGGTTGAGGAGACTCGAAGTAGTACTGCACTCTCATTAGCAGGCCTTAAAGTTATCCATCTATAAGACTCTCTACTGTTTATTCGTACCAAATAGGATATTTATCATTTTAGATGTTGTATTTAGTAATTCTGTAGAAACTCATATACTCAGTGACATCAGTTTTGGGAGGTGTTAAATGGATATTTGATTTTAGTCTTGTTAAATATTTTTGAGTTTTACCTTATTAAATGATATTATGCTGCTTTATGTTTAGTTTTGTTCATTATTTATGTTAGGTATTGGCTTGTCTAACAAGCAGTGTTAGGCATCATCATGACCCCTTGGTTGGGAATTTGAGTTGTGACACTAGGCTCATTATTTCAGAAGAATGAAATGATAGATGAAGATGTTACTAAAAAGATTAAAACTGGATGGTTGAAATGGAGAAGTGTTACTTGGGTGTTATGTGATAGAAAGATGTCTACCAAGGTGAAAAGTAAGTTCTAAAAAACAGCTATAAGACCTACTATGTTTTATGCTGATAACTGTTGGGCTGCTCAAGTTTAACGCATTCATAAGATGAGTGTTGCAGAAATATGAATATTAAGATTGATATTCGATCACACAAGATTAGATAAGATTAAAAATGACCACATTTACCAGAAGGTGCAAGTAGCATACACTGAGTATAGAATGAGAGAATATCCCTTGAGATGGTTCAGTCATGTTCTTTGTTGAGCTACAGATGTATTGTTCCATAGTTGTGAAGCTATAGTGGGAAAATGGGTTAAAAGGGGACGAGATAGAATTAAAATCACATAAAAGAAAGTTGTCTCGAAAGACCGACTAATACTTGAAATTAATGCAGACTTAACTAAAGATAGGGAACAATGGAAGAGAAAAACTCAAATAGGTAATACCTACAAGTTGTGAGCAAGTTTTAGACGTGGTAGAAGAGTTTTACTATTATATATACTAGTCTTAGGGTACGCGCGATGCGCGTGTACCCTGTCATGAGTAAAATCAGTTTGAAAACCACATAAATATTATATAATATGAAATAAAAAATTAGGGAAATAGTTAAGTCCCTAAAATATGAATGTGACTTTATTTAATTAATTCAATAACGAAAGAAACATTTGCCTGCATAAGTCCTCATGTGTCTTATTGAAAATAATTTAATTCCTTCTTGAAAATATACTTTCTCTTTTATTTAACTTAGATTAGATTTTATGAATTGAAGACAATTTGATTTCTTATTATAAATATTTTACATTTATTTATAGTAGGATATATTTTTTTTTAAAAGATAAAAGAAAACTGGGTGCACAAAGCATCTGGCACTCATGCATGGTTCTTGAATGACCGCACTCTAAAGGTGTGTGATGTATACAATCTACCTTATAGTAGGAACTTTAGAAATGTATACTTTTATCTTTTCTTTAATTTATATTGGAAATTTTAGCAATATTCTATGTTACTTTTTATCATGTAGATCGACTTTTTATCCATCATAAATACATTTCATATTAGACCAAATTAAAATTACACTCAATATTTATTTTGTATAGTTAAATTAGGATTGCAAAATACTTTGAAGATAATTTTGTTCCTTTTTGAAAAGATAAATTTCTTGTTGATTTGATTGTTAGAAAGTAAGGTGAAAGTGTTAAAGGTTCTTTGTTTTTTATTTTTTATTTTTGGTTTGATGAGCAGCAAAGTTTTAGGAATAAATTTCTCACGGCAAAAGTTGGTACAATTTCGTTCTTACGCATTTTTTGAAGGAATTATAGTTGAATCCAAATTCTTAAATATTAGTTTTGTTCTAAATGTTGGAGCGCGTTTTATTTAGGTAAAAAAGATCTAGAAAAGTCGAAGTGGTATATTTATAGTAAATTTTGAAAGTTTGTTGAATATAAAGAGTTTCTACATATTCAAATAAGAAAAAAAATCTTATAACAAAAATTTTAGTTGATTTCAAAATTCTAAATATTAGGAGAATAATAAAATTATAATTATATCCAATATAAAATCTATTTTCAAAGGGTAAAAACGGTGAACGACATTTCGTAAGCTCAACTCAACTCATATCATCATCATACATACTTGCACTTTTATTTTATTTTGGTAATGATGATGATATGAGTTGAGCTAAATAAAACGAACGAGCAATCATATCGTTGACCCTAACTTATTTCGGATTGATGCATAGTTGTTGTTGTTGTACTTAAACAAAGTTGAAGGACCATTTGATTACAACAAAAGTTGCTAAAGTGTCCTTATAATACTTTAGGCAAACTTGAGTGCTATATTTGTTACAAAAAATAGTTTAATGACATTTTGTGATATTAAGTAATTTTTTGTTATAAAACAATTTGATACATTTAGTGTACTAAAACCGACTGCTTAATAATACGAGCAAGCGATCTGTGACGATCCAAAATCCAACTAGTCGTGATAACATCTAACCCAACCCACTAGGTAAGCCGATTAACGATAATCCAATTCAATGAGATTTAATGAGTATCTAAAAATATCATACGAACTCGTTATCATGATGAAAACACAAAAATAATATCTAGAACTATGAATCGGACATCAAAACACATGAATTTCGAAGAAACATTCAGGAACTTCTAGAATTGCGACCAAGCGTCCGAATCCTATCAAATCAACTCTAAATGACACCAAATTTTGCAGACAAGTTCTAAATTGTATAAAGGACATATTCCAAGTCACAACACCAAATTCTAAATGATAGCCAAAAATAAACCTACGATCAAACATGTAAACCTCAAATTGTTAATTTTTGGCAAAACAATACAAATCACCCTACGAACTTCCAAATTCGATTCCAGACATATGCCCAAATCCAAAATCACGACACGAAGCTATCGAATCCATTAAAATACCGTTCCGGGGTCGTTTTCATAAAATTCAAACATTGGTCAACATAATCAACCTCGGCTTCCAAACCAAGAACCATAGGGTCTAAATCAACCCAAAATCTTCCAGAACAAAACTAGCCGGCCCTGCAAGTCAAAAAACCACAATTACACATGACTAAAGCATCAAAAGGAGAAACATGGTGCAATTACACAAAATGAGCGGTCGGGTCGTTACATTCTTCCCCTCTTAAAACAGGCGTTCGTCCTCGAACGTGCATAGGGATATACTTGAAGTGATGAAAAGATGAGGATTACGACTCTGCATGTTGTGCTCGGTCTCCAGGTTACCTCATCGACTGGATGACCCCTCCATTGAACCTTCACTAAAGCAATACTCTTTGACCTTAACTTTCGGACCTGCCTATCCAATATGGTCACCAACTCCTCAACATAAGTCAAATCCTTGTCCAATTGGACTGAATTGAAATCTAATACAGGGGACAAATCACCATAATAATTTTAGAGCATAGAAACATGGAACACTAAATGAACGGCCGATAAGCTGGGTGGCAATGCAAGCTTGTAGGCCACCTCACCAACTCTCTCAAGGATCTCAAAAGAACCAATATACCTAGGGCTCAACTTGCCCTTCTTCCCGAACCTTATCATACCCTTCATGGGCGAAACCTAGAGCAAAACCCTCTCTCTAACAATAAATGCTACATCACGAGCCCTTTGATCAGCATAACTCTTCTATCTAGATTATGTTGTACAAAGTCGATCCTTAATCAACTTGACTTTCTCCAAGGCATCTCGAACCAAGTCACTGCCCAACAACCTAGCCTCACCCGGCTCAAACTAACCAACTAGAGAACGGAACCGTCTCCCATATAAGGCCTCATAAGGAATCTGAATACTCAACTGGTAGCTGTTATTGTTGGCGAACTCTGCAAGGGGCAAGAACTGATCCCAAGAACCCTCGAAATCCATAACATATGCACGGAGCATATCTTCTAATATCTGAATGGTGCGCTCGGACTGTTCATCCATCTGGGGGTTAAATGTTGCACTCAAATAAACCCTTATGCCTAACTCACGCTGCAAAACCCTCCAGAAATGCGATGTGAACTGTGTGCCTCGATCGGAGAAAATAGACACCGGAATGTCGTGGAGACGAACAATCTCACGGATATAGACCTGAGCCAGCTGCTCTGAAGAATAGGTAGTCATTACCAGGATGAAATGATCCGACTTGGTCAATATGTCTACAATAACCCATACTAAGTCAAATTTCTTCAAAGTCTATGGGAGCCCAACAACTAAGTCCATGGTAACCCTCGCCCATTTCCACTTGGGAATCTCAAGTCTCTCAAGCAAACCGCCAGGTCTCTGATGCTCGTACTTCACCTGCTGGCAGTTTAGGCACTGAGCCACATACTCCACTATATCATTCTTCATTCTCCTCCACCAATAGTGCTGCCACAAATTCTGATACATCTTAGTGTCACCCGAATGAATGGAGTACCGCGACATGTGGGCCTCCTCAAGAATCAACTCACGCAATCTATCCACATTGGGCATGCATAATAGACCTTGCATCCGCAAAACCCCATCACCTCTAATAGAAACCTCCTTGGCATCGCTATGCTATACCGTATCCTTAAGGACAAAAAAATGGGGCTCATCATATTAACACTCTCTGATGCGCTCATATAAAGAAGACCGAGAAACTACGCAAGCAAGAACTTGACTGGGCTCCGAAATATCAGTCTAATAAAGTGATTTGCCAAGGCCTGAACATCCATGGCTAGTGGCCTCTCTACTGCCGGTAGATATGCCAAACTGCCCATACTCTCCGTCTTTCTACTCAAGGCATTGGCCACCGCGTTGGGCTTCCCGGGCTGATATAGAATAGTGATATCATAGTCTTTAAGCAACTCTAACCACCTCCGCTACTGCAAATTGAGATCTTTCTTCTTGAACAGATGCTGGAGACTCCGATGGTTGGTATAGACCTCACATAAAACACCATACAAATAGTGCCTCCAAATCCTCAATGTATGAACAATAGCTACCAATTCCATGTCGTGCATCATATAATTCTTCTCATGAACATTCAGTTGCCGAGACATGTAGGCAATCACCCTACCGTCTTGCATCAACACCGCGCCAAGCCCAATACACGACGCATCACAATACACAGTTTAAGACCTCGAACTCGTATGTAACACCAACATTGGAGCTGTAGTCAAAGCAGTTTTGAGATTTTGGAAGCTTGCCTAAAACTCCTCGGACCATCTGAAAGGAGCACCCTTCTACGTCAATCTAGCCAAATGTGCAGCAATGGATGAGAAACCCTCTACTAAACGATGATAATACCCAACCAAACTAAGAAAACTCTGAATTTCAGTAGCTGAAGACAGTCTGGGCCAATGCTGAACTACTTCAATCTTCTTCGGATCTACCTTGATCCCCTCACTCAATACCATATGACCCAAAAATGCAACTGAATCAAGCGGGAATTCACAATTTGATAATTTTGCATATAACTTCTTCTCTCTCAAGGTCTGGAGCACGACTCTCAGATATTGCACATGATCCTCCCGACTATGGGAGTATACCAAGATGTCGTCAATAAACACAATAATAAATGAATCAAGATATGGCTGGAATTCACTATTCATTAGTGCATATGTACTGTTGGGGTGTTGGTCAGCCCAAATGACATCACAAGGAACTCATTGTGACCATATCGAGTCCTGAAAGTAGTCTTCGGAATATTCGAATCCGGAATCTTTAGCTGATGATACCCTAACCGCAAATCAATCTTCGAGAATACTCTGGCACCCTGAAGCTGGTCAAATAAGTCATCAATGCATGGTAATAGGTACTTATTCTTCATTGTAACCTTGTTCAACTGCCTATAATTAATACACATCCACATAGAACCATCCTTATTTTTCGCAAACAAAACTGGAGCATCCCTAAATGATAGACTAGGCTGGATGAAACCCTTATCAAGCAACTCTTGCAGCTGTTCCTTTAACTCATTTAACTCTGGTGGTGCCATACGATATGGTGAAATAGAAATGGGCTGAGTGTCTGGCAACAAATCAATACCAAAATTGATATCACTATTGGGGGCATGCCCGGTAGGTCTGCTGCAAACACATCAGGGAATCTCTCACTATCGGAACTGACTCAACGGTAGGAATATCATCACTCACATCCCTCACAAAGTTTAAATATGCCTCACACCCCTTCTCAACCATATGATGTGCCTTAAGGAAGGACACAACCCTGCTATAAATATAATCCAATGTACCTCCACTACAATCGCAGCAAACTTGGCATAGCCAGTATCATAGTCTTAGTGTGACAATCCAGAATAACGTGATAGGGCAACAACCAGTCCATGCCCAAGATCACATCAAAGTCTACCATATTGAGTAACAACAGATCAACTTCGGTCTCAAATCCAAAATTAAAACCTAAACACGATCGATACAGACGGTCCACAATAATAGAATCTCTCACAGGCGTGGACACACATACAGGAGAACTCCAAGAATCACGAGATATATCCAAATACGGAGCAAAGTAAGATGACACATATGAATAAGTAGATCCGAAATCAATTAAAACTGAGGCATCCTTGTGAATAACCAGAACCATGCCTGTGATGACAGCATTCGATGCAATTGCCATTGTCCTACCCGAAAAAGCATAGAATCTGGCTTGGCCTCTCCCTCTAGAGTGACCTCTACCCGCCTGACCTCTACCCCTAGCCGGTGGGACAAGTGGAGCGGCAACTAGAATAGCAACCATGGCCTGTGAATTCTGTGGACCCTGCAGAATCCGGGAAGCTTATGTAGTATATAAAGGTGCAACCCTCCTGAGTGTAGGCCAGTCCCTCACCATATGTCTAGTATCACCACACTCAAAATAATCTCTCGACGGGTGTGGCTGCTAAAACTAACCCTCACCTGGCCGGATAGACTGACGACTGAAGGCACCCATTGACAAGCTCTCGGTGACAGGCACTACTGGATCTGACGATCAGAAACCCGCACCCCTTGCTAGAGTCGTGCAAGGCCGGGGTAGATCTAATCGTCAGATCCATCTTTCCTTATATCACCGCGTGACCCTTACATTTAGTTTTGAAAATTATTTTTCCAAATAGCTACACTTTTTAGCCCACCTTATCTCACCGCATGGCTTCAAGTAATTCTCTTACTAGTAACACGCCTATCAAGCCCACCTTATCTCACCGCATGCGTGTCAACCCCTATCCTTATACCACCACATGTGTATCAATATCACAATACAATAATAACTCGCACTACAAGTGCTCATATGCCACAACTTGCCAAATGAACAATACCAATATTTCTAAAATAATTAGTTCACAACTGAATCACAATGTGTACAAGAATCTCAATAATGATAAAATGAGTGAGAAATGCTCAACAAGGAAAGATATCTCAGAATCAACAATTTCAAGTTCAATGTGATAATAGCTTTCACAACTTCAACGTCAATACTCCAACAAGAAGATATTCCCATGAAATAATAACTTCAAATAAGAGTAATGCAACAATAAGAAGGTAACAAGACAATAAGGGAGGTAGCAACTTCAACTAAAGCTTATGAGAGGAAATAGAACAAGTAAGAGATAGAACAAGTATTAACAACATCAAATAAAGCATGTAAGAGTACATTAACACATGTAAAAGTAGATTCACAATGAAAGATATAACATGTTATGACAATTCAGTTAAAGGCATGAAAGAGTCTAAATAACCTAAACCGGTCAAATACCATATATAGCCTGTGTACGCACTCGTCACCTCGCGTACACGTCTTCCACTAACACAAATAGCACAATCAACCCAAATCCTAAGGGGTAGTTCTCTCACATAAAGTTAGGCAAGATATGTAACTCAACTAAGCTAACTCAACCCTCAAAAATTGCTTTTCCCCTAAAATTTACCTCCACACGGCTCAAATCTAAACAAAAATGACTTATTATCATCAAACAATGCAAGAGAAATCAATTACAAACGATAAAACTTTGATCTTTACAAAATTTCCAAAAAGTCAGCAAAAGTGAACAAAAGTCAACCCCGGGCTTGCCTGATCAAAACTCGGGTTCAAGGGTAGATTCCGAGTACCCATAATCCCACGAGTCCATATATGTATTTTATTTTCAAAGCCGAGTTCAAATCGACTCTCAAAACTAAATTCTTCATTTTTCAAAAACTTGACAAAATTTCCCAGTTTTTCCTCATTGATTTTCATAAATTTGATGTTATATCTAAGATATAATCATGAAATATAATTGAAAGTTGATTAGAATCACTTATCCAATATTTATAGATGAAACTTCCCTCTTCAAATAGCCTTATACCGAGTCTAGGATTCTAAAATGAGAGAATATGATGAACAATTCTGACTCCCAGCCCTTTTGTTCAGCTGCAGATGTTATAATTACGAAGAAGTACTCGCAAATGCGGCACTGAAAGTCTATATGGGAAGTCGCAATTACGACATGGGCTTTACAATTGTGAAACCTGCTTCCCTTGCAAAAGCGACAAAAATATTGCAGATGCGAAACTACCCCACCCCAGGTCAACTTCGCAATTACGACCCAGACATCAAATTTGCGATACCTATGATCCCCATGCTAAGGTCGCAATTGCGATGCTGGTGTTCGAAATTGCGACACCAGAGGCATCAACACACCAGCAGTTCAAATTCAGTCCAAAACCATTTCGCGACACGTCTGAAACTCATCCGAGCCCTCGGGGCTCTAAACCAAACATTCACACAAGTCTAAAAATATCATACGAACTTGCTCGCATGATCAAAACATAAAAATAACATCGAGAACTATGAATCGAACATCAAAACGCATGAATTTCGAATAAAGTTCAAGAACTCCTTGAATTGCATCCAAGCATCCGAATCATATCAAACCAACTCCAAATGACACCAAATTTTGCATACAAGATTTAAATAGCATAACAAACCTATTCCAAGTCTTAACATCAAATTCTGAACCCGATAGCCAAAAGTCAACCTACGGTCAAACTTCTAAACTTCAAATTGCCAATTTTCGGCAAAACAATACAAATCACCCTATGGACTTCTGAATTCAATTTCGGGCATACGCCAAACTCCAAAATCACTATACGAATCTATCAGAGCCATCAAAATATCATTCCAGGATCATTTTCACAAAAGTCAAACAATGATCAACATAATCAACCTAGGCTTCCAAGTCAAGAACCAAAGGGACCAAATCTACCCAAAACCTTCCCGAAATGAAACTAGCCGACCCCATAAGTCAGAAAACCAAAATTACCCATAAGTGAAGCATCAAAAGGGGAAACACAATGTAATTATATAAAACGACCGATCGGGTTATTACATTATTAATCATGTTAATATTATTGAATACGTTTTATGAGGTAAATGGTACACAGTACATTTTACCTAGTAAAAGAATATAAATATAATTTGACAAAAGAAAATATTTATCGAATAAATATTATTAACTTGCACAGAGTTATTAAACAAAGAAAGACTTTGCAAGAGCTAGTAAGTTGAATTATCATTTGAGAAATTCTAAAGTTTAATTGGTTACATAGCAATTTTTCTGGCACCGAACAAATGATTACCTAGCTGAAATGACTTTATAGGAAAGTTTGATTAAGTTGGATGATTTTATTATTTCAAAAAATTCAAGAGTGACTTTTTTTTTTGTCGAACAAACCACATCTTATTAAAGAACAACAAAACAATTACAACTTTCTGGGTCCACGCCTAAGAGATTACACTCCACTATATTATTCCTGCCTTAACTATACATCTCCTCTCTTTAGAATATCTTACGGTCATGATCTATCTTTGAAATTTTGCTTCTTATACATATAATCTAGGATCCTATGTTTACTTTCCTCCTTGATTTGGTTGCTACTCACTTGTAGTTTGGTTAATTTCTGATTCCCAAGAGCTTCATTCCTAGCTCTCCATATATGATATATCAATGCTGATACCACTGCCCATAAGAAAGCTTTGCCCATTCTTCCTTTTGCCCTTCTTGCCATTTTATTTCATACTCCTTGAATTAACACATTTTGCATTTGTAGCTGTAGCGAGTGTAGTATTTCCTTTAGACAAGCCTGGGAGAACATACACTCAAAAACAGATGATTTAGGGACTCAAATGCATTGCTACATAAAAGACATGTATCATCTTGATATATGCCTATTTTAGCTGATTTGTCTCTTGTTAGCAACCTACTATGCATTGCCGACCAACTAATAAAACTATGCTTAGTTTTGTTCCACACACCCTCAAGTTTGGCCATTGTGCTCCTGCATCCTTCCTCCAATCGTAACCACTCTTGATAATGTATCTTCCTTAGCTAGTCAGCCACCTATTCTACACATATCTAGCCTTAAATTTATCTCTGATACCACAGTTTTTTCCAATACCAGTAACTATCTTATTGCACTTCATATTGCCACCAATATTGGCCCTTTATATTTATATATATATATATATATATATATATATATATATATATATATATATATATATATATATGATGCACCTACTTCACCCATAGGTTGTTAGTTTTTTTGGCAATGTTCCATATATTTTCCACAACAGCTTCATTTCACACAATACAATCTATAATACCAATCCCCCTTCCTTCTTTGGTCTAAACACAAAGTCCCAAGCTATCAGATGAGATTTGTTAGTATTTACTTGTTCACTCCATAAGAAGTTTCTGCATATAGTAATTATTTGCTTTATAACTTTCCTTCGCAGAATAAACATGGATATCCAGTATGAGTGAATGTGTAGCAATACTGAGTTAATTAGCTGGACTCTCCCAGCATATGATAGATGCTTAGAACACGAAGCTTTCACTCTGCATATCATTCTGTCCACTAGCATCTCACACTCTACTGAAGATAGCTTTTTTGATGATATAGGTACTCCCAGGTATCTGAATGATAGTTTCCCTCTTGTATACCTTGTCATCTCACATAGATCATCTATCACATGACCTTCCATATTAGCAATGAAAATATTTGACTTTGCATTGTTAATGTGCAAGCTTGAAAAATCTAAAAAAGTCTTGAGACCTGATGTTTGGCTAAAAATCAATATTTGTGCATGTAATTTTCCTTTCATTATTCCCCGATCTTGTTAACTTTAGTATGAATATCTGTGACTCGAGCTTAATAATGGTATTTATATGTGTAAAAGTCAATTGGAAGTGATTTGAAAAATTTGCATGCAAAGTAAAATAAAAACGGAAGAATTTGGAGGAAGTATAAGTTTGGTGCCAAGGTTCGCGTCAGGCACCAACCAGAACACCGATGATATCAGAATAAAATTTTAACTGTCCAGGTTTGCGCCAGGCGCAAAGCGTGACGCCCAAGGGCGGATTTTGTCCTAATTCGGCTGAGACTTAGTGATTTCATCCATACACGTCCCTAACATGTATAAAAGGGGTTCTAAACCTAATTTGGAGGGGAGTGAACATACTTTGTAGCAAGGGAGAATACGGAGCCGCTGTGGAGGCCGGAATTCATTAGATTCCATCTTTCTTCCATCAAACTTAGTAATCTTTATGTTTTTTTTGATGAATTATTATTTTGCTGCCATGTCTAGGTGGAGCTAAACTTCGCGTTCTAGGGTTGTGGTTGTCATGAATATTGAAGTTTGTTAATTACATTACTATTAATTCGAGTTATCATCTTTGGTTGTTTCTCTAATTCTGTGCATAATTGCTTAATTATTTGGCCAGCAGTTGAGTTCTATTTACTATCTATGGTATACTTGGGAAATTCGTATTTAGATTAGAGTAGAATTAGAGAGGGCTTGTTTCTGAACCCGTGGCTCGGGGAAAGATTTCGCGGTTAGGATAGGAATATACCTAACATTCTTGCTTAGTTGAATGCCGTATTTTCTTCGTTCTTGATAGATTCAAGACCATAGGAATATAGTGTTAATATATTGTGGATAGACAGATAGTAATGTGGGAACTTGCTATTTATACAAACTATCCGATCAACTATCAATCATAGATAATTTGGATTAACATGTGGAAGTACGAACTCAATAGGATTGACAAACCGACCACAACCTTGGAATTTTCATCTCCTTTGATTAAAATCCAACCACAATCGCTTGCTCCTAATTAATTTAGCTAATTACTTGTTTAATTTCCGCAACAGTAGTTTAATAGAAAAATAACACTTTTGATTACCTTGGATAGTAAATCTATTTTAGTTAGCTTAGTTAATGATTAATCTAAGTTTTTGTGGATTCGACATCCGACTTTTGAGTCATTTTATTACTTGACGGCCACGTATACTTTCGTGTACTTGGGGAACCAACATGTTTTTGGCACCATTGCTAGGGACTTAGTTGTTTATTGTTTATCTAAGTTAAGCCTTAAATTGATTTCTGTTCAAGTTTTCAATTTTCTTATTTAGTTAGTATTTCTTTTTCTTAGTTTCACAAGGCATCTTGGAATGAAAATTATTTGAATGATGGTTATTCTTACTTTGATAATCCTTGTCCATATTGTGGAGGACCCCACTGGTGGCAAAAATTATCAGAATATTTTTGAGAGCGAGTTGTGTGTACAATATCAAACCTATAAGTGGAATATTTGTAACAAGTATGGTGGTCAAGGTGGCCATTGGGATGGTTGTCCTAATTCGTTTTATCCTTCTTTGAACCCTTATTGTGATGTTTCTAATAACTTTTGTGAGTTTGATAGAACAACAAAGTGGAGGCTGTGGAATATGATGCTCAATTTATGGACATGTTGAGTCAATTAGTGGAGCAAAGAGAAGAATACCAAAAGGTCAGGGAAGATCTCAAGGCCACAATGAAGAGAATAAAGGCCAACATAGAAAAGATGGTTGAAACATTCGATGATCAACAAGATACAGACTTAGTAGATATTCAAGAATAGACTCAAATTTAATAAGAGAGCGAATTCCAGCAAGAGAAAATTTTTGAAGAAGAGGAGATTTTGAGCCAAGCTTGGTTAATGGAACAAGGTGAAAGATTAGAAATATATGAGACTCAACATTTCATGTCCTGAACTCGTGGAGCGCGACCGACGCTCAACCGAGTGAACCCGGCCGAGCAAGCCTGTTAGATTTTCTTCTACCCAAACTCAACCATAAATAAAGAGGAGATGCACTCCTTTAATCAAACATTGAAAATATTTCATTAACAGCTCTCATTTCATTTCCATTAGCATCTTCATTCATAATTTCCAAAATATTACGAGTTTATATAATGAAAATATGTTTGTCAAATACCAACACTTCCAGTTTAATTCCCAACATCAAACACCACCCACAATATGTCTACGGAGCCTCTAAGTATAACCGAAGAATAATATAGAAATGCCGGCAACATGGCCCCGGCTATACCTCAAAGTACAAAGTACAACATCAAATGACATCAGGCCCGGAATAGAGTAGGGCTCACCAAAACCTGCTGAATAGGAGTAACGACTAACGAGGACCAAAGATTCCCGCTGATGAACCACCTACACCCATTGAAAAAGAGACGTTAGTACATATGGAATAGTACTAGCATGTAAAGCTAACTGTCCACATTCAAAATAGAATGCCAATATAAGAAAGGAAAAACCATAGAAATAGGAAGTCACAATCAACGATATCCAAATGCCCAGTTAAAAGATAATAATTTCCAAAATACAGAAATAATATATATATATTTTTGGTTGGGAGATCTTTAGCACCGATATACCACTGTTCACAATACCAATACCACCGTACTTTTAGCACGGAGTTCGATCACGACCCGATCGGCTAGACCGTCTCATCCGAGGCATCAACCACAATCACAATTTCAATTACAATTTTAATTATAATTTCCAGCACAATCACCACCATGTGTGTGGCATGGTGTCCGATCACGACCTGATCGGCTAGGCCATCTCACCACAACGCCGTGTGGATCGACATCATCCTTTTTGTATCAATCATCTCATCCCAAATAAGGGTAATAATATCATCACATCAATCTCATCCCAATTAAGGGTAATAATTTCATCATATCAATACAGGGATTTTTTCCTCAATCACTCCTACACCGGAACACATAGTTTCGGGGTTAGGTTGTTACCTACCCTTTCTCGGTAGCTAGAGATACTCCCAAAAACATTATTGATTTGCATACAAAGGAATAAATAATACAATGCATTTACCTCATCACTTTTCCATACCGTATATAGCCTCGTTGGTACTTTCAACCACTTACAACATCATTATTTCATTGGCTCTCTTGGCCATATATATGATTCTTTTTTATGGCACAATGGCCGTATTTCATATTCCACACTTTTATTTCTTTCCTTTCATGGATCATCATCATAAATATCAACATATATAATATTCAGAAAATCACAACTTTAGGTTTATTAGTAATGAAGAATTTAAGCACAATAGATTCTTTCCAAGAAATGGAGTAAAATGATTGGCAATCGATGTGCAAGTTAAAATTATAAACAAGTAACACACCATTTATTCTTGAAATACTTTTTTCCAAAAAGGGCAATACATAATTTCCACTCACGAATATGTAAGAACACAAAACACATTGAAAATACTCACAAAATATAACATTAGTTAAAACAGCCACATTGTGGCATGACTAGAGGACATAAGCTTTTAGGCAAATCTACTTTTGAAGTAATTTTGGAATAGTTGAATCAAGGCTCATTTCATAATCTTTCTCACATCATCTCATTTTATTGGCACCTCTAGCCACAAGTATAACTTCATTCTTGGCACGATGGCCACACTTTATATCTTCAACTCACTTCTTTCACTTTCGAACATTATTATAGATTATCAACAAGAAGGCCTTTCCAATCAAGACTTTAGGTGCACATATGAGCAATTAAGAGTCTTAAGTATATCGAGTTTTTCTCACACAATTTGGCTTACTAGCTTTCATTTGGAACACGACTCAAAGCCATAACATTTTAGTACACAACCCGTACTTTGAACTTATATCTTTCGACATAACGCTCATTTGGAATAGTCAAGTTTATAAGGAATAACTCGAAACATAAGAATTAGGAACTTGAGCCAACCATGCTTGAAACTTACGGGAACATCATAGAATTCAATTCTAAGAGAGTAGTTTAGCTAACATACTTGGAATTCACCCCTTAATAATACTACGATGTTCCACCACACTAAACAACTTCAATCTACAACAATGCAACACAATTGCACCAATATTAGCAAGATTTTATTTACTTTAAGTTATTTAGACTTTTTATCAAACATCTGGTGTGCATATCTTTCTACAACCTCCTCCAATGAAATTTCTTCACCTAACAACCACCTTCCATACCAATTATTCACCTCGCAATCGTCTCTAGTCCATCCATAACTTCCATTAGCACATGCATGCCCAACAATTCACTCCCAACCCATAAATCTTATTAATTAATTCATTTTACAATCTCTACAATACCACCACAATCTAGGTTAGGCATTTGTGGCTTCGAATTACCATCCCATAAGTCCTAACACATATTTCATACATAAATAATCACCATGAATTAGTTAGAGGTAGTAGACATACATATTATAAACCAAATCTTGAAAGAAAACTTTTTAGATGTTCTTGAGAGTTTGAAGAAATCCTATGAAATCCAATCAAAACCTTATTGTAACTAGTGATTGAGACGTGAAATCAATATAAAAACACACTTAAAAACTCACCTTAGGTATGTATTGGAAGCCTTGGTCGGATGGATGATGGAGAGAAAGCCCTAGTCTTGAAGAAATGACTTAGCCACTCTCTCTCCCCGACCTTGGGGGTAGTTTTAGGGCTCCTACGTGCGCAGTCGCAAACCTGAGCAAGTGACTGTGCATCTGGTCGTGCACTTGATGCAGAATATCCTCTAATACGCGCGGCCGCACATCTGGGTGTGCATATGGCATAGGTCAGGCAAAATGGCCATAACTTTCTGTAGAAATATCCAAATGGAGAACGGTTTGATGTATTGGAAACTAGACTCAAATGGATTTATTATGATAGGTAGATCACCTCCTAAGTATTTATAGTTTGGTTGAAGCATGCATTTGAAGCAGGATTTTCCAACACACCTTAAACATATATTTTCATTTCGAAATGATGTGGTTCTATCCCATAGGTCTCCTTTAATACTCGAATAAGTTATCCTCAAATACCGTTCGTGCACTATAGAATCTTAAATCATTAGGAAATTTTTAACGGGGCCTTACATAACGTGAGAAAATTACAGATGGGATGAAAGACTTAATAGAAGGAAAAGTTGAACTGTCACGACCTAAAATCCGCTGAAGGTCGTGATGGCGCCTAACACCGCAGTCAGGCAAGCCAACAGTGATTTACCAATTTAATTACTCATTTTAGAAGTTTGAAATCCTGGTTTTCATTAATTGAACAACATCAAATAGAATTTACGAACAACCCGTAGAAACCCCCAAAGCCCGGTGTCACAAGTGCATGAGCATTTTCTAAGGAATATAATAATAATACAACATCTGTCCTGAATGTAATAAGACAGAATAAAATAAATAGTACAATGGAGACTCTGTGGACTGCGATGTGTAGCCTGGAATGCAGGTCACATAAAGTCTCCTAAATAGGTGCGCCTACGCGCCAAGGTGATCATCAATGAACCTGTCAGATCCTACATTTAGCGCAGAAGTGCATCATGAGTACGTAAATCAACGTGTACCTAGTAAGTATATAACATAACCCCAGAGAAGTAGTGACGAGAGGTCGACATCGACACTTACTAGAGGTCCAAATAATATAATGTAATATTCCATAACAGATAGGAAGTGTACATCTATAGTGAAGTAAATCTGCAATCTCATAATTTTTCAATTTATTTCCTTTAAAGCATAAATTTCTCAATCTTGTGTTCTTCCTTAACATCTCACAGCATACCAAGTCTCAATACCAAATAAATAAGAAATATCATAAAATGTCGGGCATCAGTGGAAAGTTTAGCTCGTGAATATTCAGGCAACTAGCGATATAACACACGATTCTGCCGAGGTCGTTCGGTTCGAGCCAGAATAATGTGTACACTACCGAGGTTCGAGCGGCACGAACCATAGATGCATCTATATACTGCCAAGGCGTTCGGCACGCTCCACAAGAAAAGGAAGAAAATTCCTGAATTACGAAACACGCGTTTACAATACAACACATGAGCATCAATTAAATATAATTTTCACCTTTTCTCAAATAACTCGCCCACAACTCAAAGTGTTAAGGCTTAGCCAAGTGTACATATATTTACTTCTAAATCAATTTCAATTATAACTTCAATTATTTAAGCCAGCAGAATGAGTTCAAGTAATTCAAACATTTCATGATGAGATCCTAAGTCTACCCAGACATAAACATGATTTAGCTACATACAGACTCTCGTCACCTCGTGCGTACGTAGCACTCACAACTAGTAGCACATAACAATAAATATCACCTAGGGGTAGTTTCCACCTTACAAGGTTAGATATGAGACTTACTTCACTCTGAAGTTCCATAACCGGCTCCAAAACCTCTCTAACACCTCAAACCAAATGCCCGTCTATCCAAAACTATTCAAACAAATGTGCAAACCAATCAAAATATACTCTAATATCCAAAATTAATCTTTTTATACAATTCCCCACTCCGCTCGAAAAGTCGACAAAATTAACCCACGGACCCACGTGTCCGGATTCAAAAATATTTTGAAAATAAGCCTTACCCATAACATCACGAACTCAAATATATAATTTATTCCTAATTCCATGTCCAAATTTCGTGGTCAAATTCCAAAAATACCAATTTCTAGGTTTTCTACCAAAATCCCAAATTTCTACTAATTTTCATGTTTAAATTCATATATAAACCTCGTATTTAACTCACAGTATGAGGGAGTTACTTACCTTGACATAGATGATGAAAATCTTTCCTTGACGCCCTCCAAAATCGCCCAACCAAGTGAAAATGAGAGAAAATGGGTCAAATCCCGCTTTTTAAAAGACCCATTTGCCAAGATGACCTCTCGCATCTGTAAAAAATAACCACTCCTACGGCTCCACTTCTGCGGAAACTTCCTCGCTTCTGCAGAAGACCACTATCAGCAGACCATCGCTCCTGCGGAAATTATTCCGCTCTTGCACAACCACAGGTGCGACACACCCTAGCGTATCTGCGCAAATTCCCGCACATGCGACCCTGACTTCACTTCTACGCACATGCAGGTGCGCTGCCCGCCTACGCTTATGCGACTTCACGCCCAGGCTTCCCAAGTTGCTTCTGCGGACCTCACCTTGCTTCTGCGAGGTCGCTTCTGGGAGGTCACTTCTGCGACCAAACTTCTGCAGAAGCGGTCACACCAGCTGCTGCCCAGCTTCAACATCTCCTAAGTCCAAAATAAATCTGTTAACCATCCGGAATCCACCCGAGGCCTTCGGGATCTTATCCAAATATACCAAAACGTCCCAAAATACAATACGAACTTAGTAGAGCCTTCAAATTACATAAAAATCGCTAAAATCACGAATCGCACCCCAATTCAAGCTTAATGAACTTTAAAACTTCTACATTCGACGCCGAAACCTATCAAATCAAGTCCGATTGACCCCAAATTTTGCACACAAGTCATAAATGACATAACGAAGCTATTCCAAGGCTTGAAATCCCAAACGGACACTGATAACATTAAGATCCAGTTCAACTCAAACTTAGGAATTTCTTAATCTTTTAAAATACCAACCTTCTATAATAAGCGCCAAAACGCTCCTGGGTGATCCGATACTCAACCCGAACATACGCCCAAGTCCAAAATCATCATACGAACCTATTGGAACCTTCAAATCCCAATTCCGAAGTCGTTTACTCAAAAGTCACACCTTAGCCAATTCTTCCTACTTAAAGCTTCAGAAATTAGAATTTTCTTTCCAACCCAATCCCGAACTTTCCGAAATTCAATTCCGACCATATGTACAAGTGGTAATACCTTAAGTGAAGTTATTCAATGCCTCAAACCGCTGAACGACGCACTAGATCTCAAAACAACTGGTCGGGTCGTTACATTCTCCCCCACTTAAACATACGTTCATCCTCGAACGTGCTAAGAACTTCTCCGAAATTGTCCAAAATCACTATGAAACACCTTGTGCACCTACCTGTGCCACCACAATCCAGTTGGGCACATTAGCTCGAGCCGGACTGAAGGTCCTCCCTTTTATTTAGTCAATAAGCCTTAGAACCAAATTCCAATATCAGAATTTCTGTACAAGACCTGATTATAACATACGAACACCGTACCAATCACCACACACTGTATCAAAACACGATCGTACACTTTTTGCTGAATTCAAACCATGCCCCGCATAATTCACATGCCCATAATAAAATCCTTCGACCACACTAGCCGAAATTTCACAAATCTTATGCCCGCAATACATCTCATAACGTATATAAATCCTATTCCAACTCTCGCAATACTGCCACAATGAAAGAGATATGAAGAAACTCATAACCACCTACCGAATCAATAATTCATGGAGTCTCGCCTCCTGACAAGAACCATTACCTCATTCTGAGCTGAATAACGATATTTTCCCTTTAATGTACATTGTATAAATCTGATTGCACAAATTCCAGGTCCAATAATCTTGTCTCACCCAGTACAAGATGCTCAGGCAATAAGCCACCTCAAACACTGACTCAGATCTCATATGACGCCATCAATGCGCCGACAAGCTACAACTCGAATATGACACATAAAGAGGAACGAACTCTGGAAAAGAATTACCCAGCCCGCATAATGAATAATACGGTCGAACAGATATTATGAACCCTCCTTAAGGGATGAGAAACAAAATATGCAGGAATAGATAAAGGGAACCGTACTCCACATAACACTGTTGCGGCATGCAACCCGATCCAAATATGATACCGTTGCGGCGTGCAACCTGATCCAAATAACGTACCCGTGGCGGCGTGCCACCCGATCCACTCATAACAATAAAGAAGGAATTACACATCAAGCCATAATTCTTCTATTTACGAAATACCGACTATCGGCCTTAAGCACTCTAAGTGCAAAAAAACAAAAAATACAATTCTGGGGAGACGGATAGCGCCATATGCTACAAAACCCAAGCATAACTAAGGTGCGATAAATGACCTGCATCTCGAGAGCCATCCTGCTTACATAACGCCACAAGCTATATGGGACCTCAACATATGTGCGAATAATCAAGCCGTCAAATCTGAAACAAACTCCCATAGTTCACAACCAAAGGACTAGGGCGCCTCCCAGGCATAAACTCTCACATTAGCGACATTACCAGAATCTCCATACTTGGTTTCAATCTTTAACAATCAAGTGACTAATATGACATACTTATACAATTTCTCCCTGTGGAATACTCTCCCACGATTTTTTGCACCAGGTAGCAAAGTCTGCACATCCATACCACCAACCGTACTAATTCTACAAGGCAAACCACAATCCACAATTCAATACACACTGCCTCTTCCACGGAACACCAGTCTCAGGTGACACTAGGATAATGTCAGCTTACTCTGAACATATAATTCTTCCCGGCTCATCCGAGATTGTGACATTCTTGTCAATACTGAACTACAACCTTAGCCCTCAACTTTCAAATTCCCATGCCGCTCACTGCATCTATCATGCCGCTACGCGAGAATACACGAATTCATCATAACTCCTGAACTACCAGTAGATTAACAATTCATTGACTAGAAACCTTTCACTTAGCTCATTTTCGAAGAGCCCATGCAACACACAACTGAATTCCCAAACTGCAGGAAAAGAATACAACCTCAAGTCATGATCTAAACCATTATAACTCTTCCGGAAATCCATTTACACAACAAATCCATTTGAATCAAATACCTCCCAAATCAATCAGGTCATGGTGGTTATCAAGCCCGTACGTACGACCACAAACCACATGTATAACTTCACACACCGAAGGAACTGATCATTGTCACAACCATGCCGATTCAACCATTACTAACCAACCCAACTTCTTTCAATGTAATCTTGACCTGTCTTAGAAATAATAATAGCTCCATTCACAACATAACGAACTCAATTTGCACTCATCCCGAGTGACCTGAATTGCGAGACCACATCGTCTCAATACCCATGAATCATTTCATACCCTTTTCAAGCGCACAAAATTATCTCTAACTGGTACACCCATTTTGCAAGTCCTTCCGCGAATCCAAAGTTATTTCTTCCTTTATTCCAATACTGCACCGCATACCCGATGATAACATCGAAAATTCCAAGTCCTGTTTATAATCTACTACAAAAACTCGATCACTAACCACACAACGGACCCGAAATCTTTAGGCACTGCACCTTAATTCTTAAACCCACTAGGACCATTGTTGAGAGTCACCCACTCTGACCTGATCCTGAATCTAACCAATTTTAACGCTCTGCGAGCACATGAACACCCTCTCAAAGAAGCAACCGACTGAATTATTTTCCTTGTACATCACATCCACAAAGCATACACTCTAAGTCTTTCCAAAACCTGCACATGAATCGATAGAGCAGAATATAGCATACATTTATCAATTTCTCTGCTCGAATTACCCTTGCTATTTTCATTTATTTGTCACAAATAATCCATCAATGCACCGATAACCAGAAGTTGCATAAGCCGACGACCACATGATCCAATCGTATATGGTGGGGCTCCCCCACTTAGCTTTAAGCTACCATCACATAATGTAGAGCCCACAACGGTTCCTCCTTCTTATTTACCATGATCCCGCACCGTTATCCTGCCAAATTTCTCGAAGTCTTTTGTTTTAGCTTTTCATGAACATTCTGAATCATCATTCATAGTCACACACTCGACCTCTTACCGGGTAGCAAGTAGAATTCTTTGCAGAAGCTTCATCAACATAGCGCAACCACTAACCTGCTCATACGAGATAACCCACATGTGGAATTCCTTACCGACATCTTCCAACGATGTTGCACTGGGTACAACTACCTCGTAATCAGCAAATTCTCCTGAGCTTATGCTCACCCACCAGTTGTATACGTATGCTTCTTCTCTATTGACATCAACTAAAAATTCAACAATACCTTCCAAACTCAAGTCATATTGCATCTTAAACGCTAATCAAATCTTCACACCCCTCTTCATTTCAAGCAAACTCCTTTCTGTCGTATTCGATCTTCCTCAGTACAACAACCATCATCCTAAATAAAATTCATAAACCCAATCACTTTCCATCACGATTCCCAAAATCGATCTAAACTCTCTCAAAGCACATGGCTATCCTGCCACAGAATCTATATGTTACTCTTCCACTCCCACTTCGGTTAAACCATCTCCTTTAAGCAACTTTCGGACCTCTGTTGTTCATACTTGTCCTGCTAGTGATTTAACTACCGCAAGACACTTCCTTCCATGTCTTCCCTCATACTTTGCTACCCAACTGCTGCCTTATGCCAACTCCCTATCTGTAGCACCAGAGCTAATGAATTGCTACCAACTCTAAACCTCCTAGAAGATCATCTTTCCCAAGCCATCAACATTAGAAATACCAATTCGATTCTAAATCGTTGCACACCGCTATCTCTGACAACCGCCCCTCAGGTACCATTTCACAACACCCTGCCCCGAAGGCAAAAAAAAGAATCAGGAAGACCATACCACCGGCGAACCTTAATGCGTTCAAACAAGGATGACAATACTGCATCACAATAAAATTTCCACCACGCTCCAAAATATCAAGTCTCATTACTTCATCAACCAAACCTGGGCATCTATAGTCTGATTGCCTTTCCTCCGCTGGAATTAAATGTTGAACCCCTTAATCATGTACTGAGAAATCCTCTCTTCAAGTCATTTACTGCCTCAACACATAAACAGGCACCTTACCATTACACCAACATTATGCGATAACAACACATAGACATCATAGCAATCCGTGCACAGTCTCGAAACCATAGAAAATACGGATATTGAGCTGGAACAAAAGAACATACTTCCGTAAGGCGATGATAATAGACTGCCAGAATACGCAGGGAAAAACATCCTGCACCACGTCGGTAGTACCACTACAACTCCTCGACGCCCAATTGATAACAAGTGCTTCGCGTCGCATAAGATTGAGTAGGAAGGAAATAAAGGCGCAAGCCTCAATGGAATCAAACCGCACGATGAGGAAATCAAGAAGGGCAGTGCTCCTAACAGCCCAGTAGCCTCTCGAAGATAAGTATAGACGTCTCCGTACCGATCCACAAGACTCTACTAGACTTGTTCATGACTCGTGTGACCTAAGTGAACCTAACGCTTTGATACCAAGCTATCACGACCCAAAATCCGCTGAAGGTCGTGATGGCACCCAACACCGCCGTGAGGTTACCGATTTAATTACTCATTTTAGTATTTTTGAAATCCTGGCTTTTATTAATTGAAAGACATCAAATAGAATTTACCGAGTAAATGAAAAATATTTACACAATTACAACAACGAACAAACATATAGATACCACCAAAACCTGATGTCACAGGTGCATGAGCTTTTTTTAAGGAATATAATGATAATACAATAAATGTCCCGAATGTAATAAGACGGAATAAAATAAATAGTACAATGGAGACTCTGTGGACTCCGATGCGTAGCCTGGAATGCAGCTCACATAAAGTCTCCTAAACAGGTGCGCCTACACGCCAAGGTGATCATCAATGAACTTGTCAGATCCTACATTTAGTGCATAAGTGCAGCATGAGTACGTAAATCAACGCGTACCTAGTAAGTATCTAGCATAACCCCAGATAAATAGTGACGAGGGGTCGACATCGACATTTACTAGAGGTCCAAATAATATAATATAATATTCCATAACAGATATGAATTGTACAGCAATAGAGAAGTAAATCTGCAATCTCATAATTTTCCAATTTATTTCCTTTAAAGCATAAATTTCTCAATCTTCTATTCTTCCTTAATATCTCACAACATACCAAGTTTCAATACCAAATAAATAAGAAATACCATAAAATGCCGGGCATCAGTTGAAAGTTTAGCTCATGAATATTCAGACTACTAGTGATATAACGCACGATTATGCCGAGGTCGTTCGGCCCAATCCAGAATAATGTGTACTGCCGAGGCTCGAGCGGCACGAACCATAGATGCATCTATATACTGCCGAGGCGTTCGGCCCGCTCCACAAGAAAAAGAAGGAAGTTCCCTAATTACGAGACACGCGTTTACAATACATCACATGAGCATCAATTAAATATAATTTTCACCATTTCTCAAATAACTCGCCCACAACTCAAAGTGTTAAGACTTAGCCAAGTGTACATATATATATACTTCTAAATCAATTTCAATTATAACTTCAATTATTTAAGCCAGCAGAATGAGTTCAAGTAATTCAAACATTTCATGATGAGATCCTAAGTCTACCCGGACATAAACATGCTTTAGCTACGTACGGACTCTCGTCACCTCGTGCGTACGTAGCACCCACAACTAGTAGCACATAACAATAAATATCACCTAGGGGTAGTTTCCCCCTCACAAGGTTAGACAGGAGACTTACCTCGTTTTGAAGTTTCATAACCGGCTCCAAAACCTCTCTAACACCTCAAACCACATGCCCGTCGATCCAAAACTATTCAAACAAATGTGCAAACCAATCAAAATATACTCTAATACCCATAATTAATCATTTTATACAATTCCGCACTCCGCTCGAAAAGTCGATAAAATTATCCCTTAGGCCCGCCCGGATTTCGATTTTTTTGAAAATAAACCTTAGCCATAACACCACGAACTCAAACATATAATTTATTCCTAATCCCATGTCCACATTTCGTGGTCAAATTTTAAAAATACCAATTTCTAGGTTTTCTACCAAAATCCCTAATTTTTACTAATTTCTATGTTTAAATCCATATATAAACCCTTGACATAGATAATGAAACTTTTCCCTTGAAGCCCTCCAAAATCGCCCCAACCAAGTAAAAATGAGAGAAAATGGGCCAAATCCCGCTTTTTAAAAGACCCTTCTGCCCAGACGACCTCTCGCACGTGCGAAAAAATAGCCACTATTGCGGCTCCGCTTTTATAGAAGACCACTGTCTACAGAACATCACACCTGCAGAAATCCTTCCGCTCCTGCACAACCGCAGGTGCGACATACCTTAGCGCATCGGCGCAAATTCCCGCACATGCGGCCCTGACCTCACTCCTGCGCACACGCAAGTGCGCTGCCTGCCTCCGCTTCTGCGACTTCACGCCCAGCCTGCCCAAGCTGCTTCTGCGGACCTCACCTCGCTTCTGTGACAAAACTTCCACATAAGCGGTCACACCAGCTGCTGCCCAGCTTCAGCATCTTCTAAGTCCAAAATAAATTCGTTAACCATCCAGAATCCACCCGAGGCCCTCGGGACCTTAACCAAATATACCAACACGTCCCAAAATACAATAGAACTTAGTCGAGCCTTCAAATCACATCAAACAATGGTAAAATCACGAATCACACCCCAATTTAAGCTTAATGAACTTTAGAACTTCAACTTCTACATTCAACGCCGAAACCTATCAAATCAAGCCCGATTGACCCTAAATTTTACACACAAGTCATAAATGACATAACGAAACTATTCCAAGACTCGAAATCCCAAACAGACACCGATAACATTAAAATTCACTTGAAATGAAACTTAATAATTTCTTAAACTTTTAAAATACCAACCTTCCATAATAAGCTCTGAACCGCTTCCGGGTGATCTGATACTCAACTCGAACATACGCCCAAGTCCGAAATCATCATACGAACCTATTGGAACCTTCAAATCTCGATTCCAAGGTCGCTTACTCAAAAGTCACTCCTTAGCCAATTCTTCCTACTTAAAGCTTCCGAAATTAGAATTTTCTTTCCAACTCAATCCCGAACTTCCCGGAATTCAATTCCGATCACATGTGCAAGTCATAATACCTAAAATGAATCTACTCAAGGCCTCAAATCGCTAAATAATGCGCTAGAGCTCAAAACGACCGGTCGGGTCATTACATGAACTAGGGCAAGAGATCGAAATATTTGGCACTACTATTCACGACTTGAAAGCTCAATTGAATGCAAAGGAGCTTATACACCAAATTGAGGAGCTAAAAGTAGAGAGTGAATCATTCGACTATATTTTTGTTGATGATGCCAAAGTTAAGAAAAATGCACTAAAGTTGTGTGAGGAAGTAGGTAATATTATATTTGAATACTTTAGTGTGTGTACATATGAGGATGTAAGTAGTGACACAATTCTAGAGTTAGAACGCATTGGTCCTCATTCCATCTATTTTTCAACATTGTGTTTGGATGATGATATGGAAATTGAGTCACCCGATCCTTTGGAGGAGCCAACAGACGAGGAACAAAGTGGTTATATTCTGGAATTTATCGTGCCAGAGAGACATAATTACTTACCTCATCTGACGACCAAGAAGTATAGAATGTGAAATTGGTTACTTGGCTCAATTACATTTGACCCACCGCCCCGGGAGCATAGCAAAAAACTTGAAGCCAAATTAGGGGTAAGTTCGAGGTGGAGGCAAAATGTGGTTTAAGTCATGCCACGACTATATATCAGGCGCTTATTGGGAGGCAACCCATCTTTACTTTTCTATTTTATTTTCTACTTTTCCTTTTTTATATTTTTTGTAGTGTTTGTTTTTATTTTGTAGGATTACGAGCATAGGAAGCAAAACTATTGGAAGAGTGCAAAAGTGAGCTAGATGGTTGGAACCGATCATTTTGTGTACTAGCATTCCTTTCAGCTAGTTGGAGTCTCGATTAGCTTTGTATGATATATTATGACTTGTGTGTATGGTCGGTTTTGGTTTTCAGAAGTTTCAGAATTAGTTTGGAAGAATGAGTTCCATGTTTGAAGCTTTAAGTTGGAAGAGTTGACCAAGTTTGAAATTTTAGTATTTGACCTCAGTTTGGAGTTTCGATAGTTCTGTTAGGTACGAATGATGATTTTGGACTCGGGCGTGTGCTCGTATTTGCATTTGGATCATTCTAGAAGGTTTCGTCACTAATTGACAAAAGTTGGAAATTTGAAGGTTTGGAATGTTCATAAGTTTGACCGGGAGTTGACTTTGAGGATATCGGATTCGGATTGTGGTTTCGGGAATTTGAAATAGCTTCATTATATCATTTGGGACTTGTGTGCAAAATTTAAGCTCATTCTGGGTTGAATTGATATGTTTCGGCACGAGTTTTGGAAGTTGAAAGTTCAAAGTTCATTTAAGTTTGAATTGAGGTGCGATTCATCGTTTCGATGTTGTTATTTGTGATTTAAGGCTTCAAGTAAGTCTGTGTTATGTTATGGGACTTGTTGTTATATTCATACGGGGTCCCAAGGGGCTCGGGTGCATTTCGTACGGGATTCAAATCATTTTGAAACTATTTGGTTAAGGCTGGTTTGGTAGGGATTCTGGTGTGACCGCACCTCCGGAGCTATGTGCGCAGGTGCGGAGCTGCAAAAGCGGCAGAGTGGTCGCAGGAGCAGAAAGGGATATGTTTGGAAGCATCACATATGCGAGGTTTTGGGTCGTATCTGTGTTATCGCAGAAGCGATGGCTGAGGCGCGAGAGCAGATGTTTGCGCAGATGCGTGATTAATATTGTACCTGCGATATGGCGGGAGCAGATATTTTTCCGCAGGTGCAAAGAGCCATTTCTCCAGTTGATTCTGCATAAGGGGACTTCAGGTCGCAGAAGCGACGCTGCAGAAATGACTAAATTATTCGCAGAAGCGAACACGCCTGGGCAGAACTATATTTTGAGGTTTTGGTCGTTTATTTCACATTTTGGGATTTTGGAACTCGGATTGGGCGACTTTAGAGAGGAATTTCACCATACGAATTGGGGTAAGCATTCTTAACTCGGTTATGATTATATTTCATGAATTAATTTTCGTTTTCGGCGTATGATTATTGATTTTGAAAAAGAAATCAGAGGAATTGTTTATAATTTCATAAAATAAATTTTTGAGTTTTGAACATCGATTCGGATTCAGAATTGAGTGAAATTAGTATGGTTGGACTCGTAATTGAATGGGTTGTCGTATGTTGTGAGTTTCATCAGGCTCCGAGGTGCGGGCCCAGGTTTGATGTTTTGGTTGACTTTGGGGTTTTGATTAGAAATTTGACATTTATTATTTGGAATTGTTCCCTTAGGCGTTGTTTGATATATTTGGGTTCCTTTTGACTAGTTTTGAGCCGTTCGGAGGTTGATACGCACGGAATGGAATTTCTAGAGTATTGGTTGGCTTGCTCGATATTGAATTTGGCTTGTTTAAGGTAAGAATCCTATCTAAACTTGGTTGAGGTACTAGTTGCCTGAATTATTTGTGATAGATACATGCTATGGGTGTGCATATGTGTGGGGTTTGAACACATGTGCGAGCACCAGAGTATTTATCCATGCTCGGGGTAGTGCTTAGGGTATGATATGTCTAGAGTTGACTGTTAAGCTTTAAGCAACAATGTTTCTCATATTTGTATCATTGTTGGGAACTATTTGAGCCATGTTTGAGGTTACGAAGAGGCTAAATCCCTTAATAAAACTTGGTAATTATTATTTATGTGATAAGATTTGCATATTTGAGCTATGATAGCACACATTGCACATGCCTACACTTTAGCTTGTAATTATACCAGTCTAGGAGCATGAAATCTGATATTTATCTGTCATATACATGTGTTCTTGTATACTTGCTTCTGTGCGATATGATTTGGATTGAATGCCTGTGACCACGCCAGGCGGATTATGTTGTTATGCTTGTGACCACGTCGGGCGGATTATGATATTAACATGTGAGCTGTCTGTGCAGATCAGATATTGATACTATAGCATGTGAGTTGTCAGTGCGACACGTGAGTTGTCCGTGGAGATTCAAATATTGATACAATAGCACATGAGTTATCCGTGCAACATGTGAGTGATCCGTGTGGATCCAGCTATTGATACTATAGCACGTGAGTTATCCGTGGAGCACGTGAGTTGTCTGTGAGGATCCAGATATTGATACTATAACATGTGAGTTGCCCGTGCAACACGTGAGTTGTTCATGCTATTGATATTGATGTGAGCTCTGGGAGAGCTGGCTACCATTATTGGATCGGGTTGCGCGCCACAACAAGCTGATATTTGGTTATTGCATTTCACCTTTACATGAAAATCCCTTGACTTATTACCTTATTTACTTGCATATCTTCCTTATATGCTGGATTGTTGACTCAGCAGAACACTTTTAAAACCAAGAATTGTGAGCATAAAAAATGGTTTTACTTGAGATTTTCCTGGTTGATTATATACATGTTCGACACTTGTTGAAATTTTGAACTGCACAGGTGTTAGTGAGTATCATTTATAGTTCTTGCTTCTTTTATCTCGCCGAGGTTAGTTAGGATACTTATTGAGTACATGAGGTCGGTTGTACTCATACTACACTTCTGCACCTTGCATGCAGATCCTTGTGTTGATGCTGCTGTGTTCGGCGAGGGCTGACATTGAAGATGTACATGCGTTCCAATTATGACTATCACTTGTCCTTGGTAGCATTAGATTTGGATTCTGTTCATTTATATTTCAAACAGATGTTATAATTATTTCAATTCAGTTTTGTAAAAATCTAAGTCCTAGTAGCTCATGTCTTGCACTACAGTCAATGGAAAATTTCTTGTATAAAAGTTCAGTTATTTCTTTATTTATTTTCTCAGTAAACCTCATTGAATTGGATTGGTGTTAATTTGCTTACCTAGCGGTTTGGGTTAGGTGCCATCATGACTTATTGAATTTTGGGTCGTGACAGAGAAGTCTGAGTACCCCATGAGCCGCTATTGCTTCGGCCTTTGGCCTTTCAGGGAGTTTCTTGTCCACTCTCATTTTTGTTTTATTTATGCATTGGGGACACTGCACTCTTTTAAGTATGGGGTGGGAGAATTTCTCTAGATAATTAGTAGTAATATATTTGTACAAATGTTAACTTCTTATTTTAATTTTAGCATCTTATTTTTGTTTTTGTAGTAGTGTAGTATCTTAGTAGTAGTTTTAGTAGCGTAATTTTGTTTTTAGAATATATAAGAAAAATCGGAAAAAAAATGTCGAAAAAGTTGGACTTTTCCCGACGATGGATTTCCTAGACAGTTTTCGTGTTGGATTTAGTCTAACCAAAGACACAAAAAATTTGAATAAAATAGAAAAATCCAAATATATGTCTTTTAGTTTTCTTTAAGTAGTAATAATCCCTCGTGGTTTTTATTTGTGCCCTCAGTTCTTTTCCATGGGATATAGTTTGAACCGGGTAGTAATTTATTTTTGTTTTTTTAGAGTGGGAAATATAAAAAAATGGAGGAAGAAAGATGAGATTCCTTGGTGCCCTTGACTTGTTTAATAGTAGCATATTTAGGATTTGTCATGTGTAGTATCTTCCTTATGTTTTGAAATTGATCATGATGCCTTTATAAATTGGATCGCATGTCTTGTGACGCCTATGTCTCATTTACTTGACTTTTGTTCACTTTGTGTTTAATGCTTAATATCTTATAGATTTGTGTAGACAAGAGTGGGTTGCTCTAGTGGTGAGCACCCTCCACTTCCAACCAAGAGGGTGTGAGTTCGAGTCACCCCAAGAGCAAGGTGGGGAGTTCTTCGAGGAAGGGAGTCGAGGGTCTATCGGAAATAGCCTCTCTACCCAGGATAGTGGTAAGGTCTGCGTACACACTACCCTCCCCATACCCTACTAGTGAGATTATACTGGGTTGTTATTATTGTTGTTGATGTATCTTATGGCTCCGTGAATACTTGCATTAGTTGAGAGTTAGAATGATGTCATCCTTAGTGAGTCATGTGCCAAGTGTGGTGAGTTTTTGTGTAGCCATGTCATTGTACTTGAGTCTAGAACTTGCTCGACATGTGAGTTGAAGCGAAATTCTGGGTGATGTTCGGTTTGAAAAATGATTTTAGGCCATCTTTGATCTTTTAAAGCTTTATTGCTTATCACAAATAAAAGTTACCCCTAGTTAACCCTTTGGAGCCTGTAAACTTTTATTTGGCACCCACATTACAAGCCTATACCCTTTTATTCTTAATTAATGTTGTTATGATTCTTTTACCTCTTATAGCACTTTAATTGTAAGATGAGCGATAAAAGAAGTAACGAGGGAACTTGGGTGAATTTTCAGTGGAACCAGTGAAAGGAAGAAAGGTGCACTTGTTTTGAAAAAGAATACACCACTAGTGGAAAATGTAGAGAAAGAGGAAATTGTTAATGAAACGAAACAAGAGAAGAAAAAGAAAAATGTAGATGAATAAACAACTTGTTCTTGCTAGTTTTATGAATTAAGATAATGCTTAAAGAAAGAAGGAACAATGTTGGGGGTGATTTTAGTTGGGATTGAAGAATTTGCGCTTAAAGGTTAATTTTGTGATATATTAAAGTGCTTAGAAGGGTGAACCACTATTCCTAAATATATTTTACTCCTCACTTAGCCCACATTGCAACGATAAAAAAAGTCCTAATTGATTTAAGATCAAGCGATCCTACATTAGTAGAGATTTACATTAAGGGCAAGCCTATGGTGCCAATTGCATGCATCTGATTTCTTTTGTGAGAGTGAGTGATTTTCTTTGAGCATTTGATTTGAATGTGTGGATTCAACATACTCTCGTGTTCTTGTTATGAGGGCACATGGATTCACGAGGGATAGGTAACGTTATTAAACTTCTCTAGGATGTTGGGTGTTCAAGCCATGAGTGCATTGTGACATTGAGTCGATTTTAGAGGCTAGGATTGTTATGAGCATGTTATCTTTGTTGTGAATATTTTTAAAGTATGGCATAAAGTTAAAGGGAAGTATAAGTGATTGCATATGCTACAGTTTAATTGTTGCTATCAACCAAGGTCATTTGTATAGCGTGCTTCAATTATGTAAATATAAAGTGCTCAAGAATAGTGTGAATTATCGGTTCCTCGAGGACGAGCAAGAGTTTAAGTGTGGGGTGGTGATATTTGGCTAAAAATCTATATTTTTGTATGTAATTTGCCTTTCATTATGCCTCGATCTTGTTAACTTTAGTGTGAATATTTGTGACTCGAGCTTAATAATGGTATTTATATGTGTAGGAGTCAACTGAAAGTGATTTGGAAAGTTTGCATGCAAAGTGAAGTAAAAACGGAAGAATTTGGAGAAAGTATAAGTTTGGTGTCTATGTTTGCTCCATGCACCAACCAAAACACCGTTGACATCAGAATAAAATATTTGCTGTCCAAGTTCGCACCAGGCGCAAAGCGTGACACCCAAGGGGGGATTTCATCCTAATTCGGCTGGGACTTGGTGATTTCAACCCTACATGTCCCTAAAATGTATAAAAGGGGTTCTAAACCTAATTTGGAGGGGAGCGAACATGCTTTGGACCAAGCGAGAGAAAGGAGCCCCCGTGGAGGCCGAAATTCATCAGATTCCATCTTTCTTCCATCAAACTTAGTAATCTTTATGTTTGTTTGGATGAACTATTATTTTTCTATCATGTCTATATGGAGATAAACTTCGCGTTCTAAGGTTGTGGTTGTCATGAATATTGAAGTTTGTTAGTTATATTATCATTAATTTGAATTATCATCTTTGGTTGTTTCTTTAATTTTGTACATAATTGCTTAACTGTTTGGCCAGCAGTTGAGCTTTATTTACTATCTATGCTATGCTTGGGAAAGCCGTGTTTAGATTAGAGTAGAATTAGAGAGAGCTTGTTTCTGAACTGGTGGGTTGAGTAAAACTTTCGCGGCTAGGATAGGAATATACCTAACATACTTGCTTAGTTAAATGTTCTATTTTCTTCGTTCACAATAGATTCAAAACCATAGGAATATATGGTTGATATATTATGGATAGACAAATAGTAATGTGGGAACATGCTATTTATACAAACGATCCGGTCAACTAGAAATCATAGATAATTTGGATTAACATGTGAAATTACGAACTCAATAGGATTGACAAACCAATCATAACCTTGGAATATTCATGTCCTTTGATTAAAATCCAATCACAATCGCTTGCTCCTAATTAATTTAGCTAATTACCTATTTAATTTCCGTAATAGTAGTTTAGTAGAAAATAACACGTTTGATTACCTTGGACAGTAAATCTATTTTAGTTAGCTTAGTTAATGATCAATTTAAGTCTCTGTGGGTTCGATATCCGACTTTCGAGTCATTTTATTACTTGACGGGGCATGTACTTGGGGAACTAACAAGACCCCTTAGCATGAGCAACACTGAATTGAGCTCCCCTGTACTAAAGATAAGCATATAATTAGCAAAGTGGAGATGATTTAGCCCCCAGACCCTTACATTTGTTGTGGAAGGCAAACCCTTCTAGTGTTTTCACCCTCTTCATGATCATTGTGAAGTATTTAATAAGTAGCACAAAGAGAATGGGGATATAGGTCCTCCTGCCTCAATCCCCTCTCCCCTAGAAACTCACTATGTATTCCCTATCAAATGCAATTTAATACTTAGGTGTAGATATGCATTCCATCACCCACCTAACAAATTTGTGAGAGAAGTTCAATCTGTGTGATATTTCCAATAACGAACTTCCATTCAACAGTATCATAGACCTTCCTCAGGTCTATTTTAATGAGGTAACTTCTAATTTGTATTCTTCCTATTATATAGCCTGACTAAATCTTGACAAACCAGAATATTTTGTACAATATTTCTCCCTGCAACAAATGCACTCTGATTCTCTAATATAATGTCAGGTAACACCCTTTTCAATCTCATACATAATATTTTAGGGATTACCTTATATATTGTGTTACAACAAGAGATTGGTCTATAATCACTGACACTATCTGTATGTGTGCTCTTGAGAAAGAGTGTGATCATTGTGTTATTGACACCCTTCAACATCTTCCCAGTTTTGAAAAACTCTAGTACTGCTTCTACCATATCGCTCCCTCTATATCCTAGGCATCCTTGAAAAATTAACTCCCATACCCATCAAGTCCAGGTGGCTTGTCCCCATCCATATCCCATAGAGTTTCTTTCGTTTCCTTATGTGTAACATCCATATCTAGTATCTCTCTTTGCACAACAGTAAGGGTTGGCCCTTGTTGAACCAAAGCACTGTTAACATGTGTTATGTTCTCTGCTTTGGTTCCAGTACCTGTACATAATACTCTATAAAAGCTTTAATAATCCCATCCATTTCTATTGTGTGTTTAACATCTTTGTGTATGATTACAAAGATTCTATTTGCATTTATTCTTGCCCTTAGAATACTATAGTAGAATTTCGTGTTTAGATAACCTTTTTTTAGCCGTTGCACCTTGCATTTCTGCTTAAGGAACTGATCCCTTGCATGCTTCCAGTTCTGGTATTGTTGCATCAGGTGCATCTTTTCTTCCACTAATATTGTATTCAAAGGGTCCTTCTATATTTTATCTTGGCATTGTATCAACATCTCTATTGCCCTTCCAGCTTTGTTCTTTACTTCATTAAATCTTTCCTTGTTTAGTTGCATGAGGATTTTGTTTTGGTCTATTTAGCGTGCCTATGAACTAGTACATTTTCCTACCAAGTATAGGGTGTTCCCAGCTATAGCTCACCCTTTCCTTGAATGCAGGAGCTAAACTCCATATATTAAAATACCTAAATGGTTTTTCCCCCAAGTCCTTGTATCCTCCCGGGTAATAATAGCAGGACAATGATCATACAAGCCATGATTCATGTAGTGAACCTCATATGCTGGCAACCGTATTCGCCACTCATTGTTTACCAGTATATCTGTTCTACTCATAACTCTGTCTTTCTCTTTCTGTTTAGTTCCATGTGTAAAAGGAACAAGGGGATTTTAACTCATGTATACCACAAGCAGCAACATAGGATTTAAATTCCCTGATTTCAGCCAAAGTAACATGTTTTTTTTATTCTGTCTTCTCTATCAAAAATGTACAATTGAAATCCCCCATCACTTCCCATGCACCTTTTACCAGAACACTTATCTCCCTACTATCTATCTACAAGCTCCATCTCAATGCTTGGTAATTGAACCCATACACCGTTGTAATTAAGAATTTCCTCTCGATGCCCTTATGTTCTACCTCATTATGTATTAGTTGAGCACATACCTTTGTTACATTGACACTATATTGCATAGATTTTCAGACTAACCAAATTCTTCCTCCATCATGTGTTGTAAGGTTTGTTGTAAATGACCATCCACTACAAAGATTAAGAATATCTATCTGAGCCTTAGCCCTCTTAATATTTGTCTCCAGGAGTCTAAACAAACTGACCTTGGAATTATGCATGAAGACTTGCATTTCATTTTGTTTGCTAGTCTTGTTTAGATCCCTATTGTTCCATAATCCAATCTTATCTATTAGGGGTAGAGTTTCCCCTTCCCCTACCATGCCTAGAGCCTGTACCAAGTTTACCTCCCTCATGATTAGAAGGTCTAGTTCCTACTTGTTAACACTCCTCCCCTTCCTTACTAAGTGCTGCAAATGAGTTACTTGTAGTAGAAACATCCTTTGAATTATTTTGTCTTTGAGGATATGGGGTCAGCCTTTGACTAACCTCATTATCCCTACTCATCATTGATTGTTTCTCCCCCTGTACAGAGGTTTGTTTCCCTTCTTGTATACCTTACTTTGGATCCATATGGTTGTCATTTCTATCACCCTTTGGGTGGATCCCTTTATTAGTTTTGTCCACCCCTACCTCATCTCTTTGTTGTCTTCTGCACACACTCACGTCATGGCCAAAGTTCTTGCATCTAACACAAAGGACTGCTTCCATTTATACAAAATTACTCGTTCTACAATCTTTCGCTATTCATTTTCTAATATCAGCACAACATGATAAGCTTGATTAAGGGGTATTTCTAACAGTATTCTGGCAAATGACAACCTCTCTTTGTGAGTAGTTACATTGTCTGCCTTTAACGGATTTCCAACTAAGCTTGCAATATTAGTCAGAGCATCTTTCTCCCAATACTCGACATCTAGACCATGTAATCTGATCCATATAGGTGCTTTGTCCATCTTCTCCTGAGTAAACTCAATTTTTGGTCTCCATGGCTTTATAACTATCAGCTTCCTATCAAACATTTGAACCCCTTTCTCCACTGCCTTATCCCTATTCTCAATGTTGTGGAATCTTACTAAGAACACTCCTATGTTCACCTGAGCTACTTTGTCGATTTCTGTGTCTTCCATTTTCTTTTAAAATGTCCATCCATCACTAATTGAGGAGGATTAGACCCTAGTACTTGGCAGATAATAGGTGTATTCCAATACCCAATATTCCCCTGAACATCCTCCATAGTTATATTAACATTGGTGTTATTCCTTCCTCAATTGTTAGGTCAAACACCTTCATAGTGAGAAGTGTACCCACTACCTTACTCCAGGAGCTATTTGATTTTGAATTCAATTCTAGGATTTTAGTATTACCTGCAATTGTATTCCTCTCTGTATCTTTCTCCACTAAATCTGTCCACGACGATTTTCCTAAGTGTTGATACTATCTCGATTGTTGGTCGACATTGGTGTAACTTGTAATTCCTTTACTGCTTGTCGGCTCAGCTCCATTAATGGCAGAATCCCTTGCAATACATTGACACTTTTTATCTTTTTGGCATCCCCTGATCAAGAAATCCCTCTCATCTCCATTGTGAGATCTGGTGCACTCTCTTGCAGTCTCTGGCCTTTCACTTTGTCTTCGATTTCCTTCCCATGTTCAGCTTTCGCCTCAGAGGAAATTTCATCCTACAGAGAAAAAACTGACAAACTTGAGATTTCAAAGAGGACTTCAAGAGTGACTTTAATGGGTTATATCTGTAACTTGGATGGCCATTTAAATAATTAATTCATCGAAATTAGTTGTATAGGGGCGACATTCCTATGGTAATAATTACGAATGAGCAATTGAGGGCGGCAACTAAAGAGGTAGCGAGACAAACTACAATTTCAGGAATAGATTGACTTTCTTTCATTTTCGTTATGGAAAGTAAAAGTCATTTTTTTAGTACGAGATCGCTTCACACCTCGCGTTGCTTACACCTCTCACCTACTGAAGTTCTGTTCAAAAACTTCGTCCGAGAACTTGTATAGAGAAGGATTTTCGACAGTTCTTCCATATCAACTTCGCTGCATAGCGCTACTATTGGCATAACAACCGATATACCATACCAGAAAAAGCTCCATGAGCCCGGGAACAGCATACTCTTCGCCTCATTTTTATTATTGCATTCACGTTTGATAAAGAAATAATGTAAAAGATAGCATGAGTTGGAAATTTTTCATTTCAAAATCTTAAAAGTTCACTAGAAAATAATGTAAATATTTAAGAACGAAAAAAATTGAGGATCGGTCCTGGTTTTATTTCCTAATTGCAGAACATAAATTGCAATTAATACAAATTGAAGATTATAACTCATAATGAAGACAAAATATCAAATTTCATTTACGCTTCGAAATTATTTTGCAAATTGAAAGTTACTTATGCCTCTCTATTTTGATCTTCTAATTGGTCTTCATCAAAGAATCCCACAATTCCTCCATTGAGAAGCAGTCATCAATAGTAAAAACCAAGCTTGACTCATCATCAGATATGTTTGGTGCAGTCATGTTATCTTCAGAATATTCAACTAATTGGGATATTGTAGCAACATTACTATTTGATTCTGATGTTGGTAGTAAACCGAGTAATAAATTATACTGATCGTCGCTCAATTTGTTCAGTGTCTCTTCCACCGATGGAACATTAGCCTTAGCACGTTCGAATGCTTGTTGTTCTTGCAGCTGAAAGTGATCATACTCGGAAAGCCTTTTGATGATCACAAGGGACAATCTTCCTTTTAATGCAACACAAAACAAAGTCCTCATGTCGAATGATTTAACCACCGTATTGGTGGAAAAAGACATTACATGTAGACTATCAAAAAGCTGACAGGGCATGATATGTGGAACATCGATGTAAGGACAAGTGGCGTTCTTAATTAGACGAGTTAAAGAATGCGGAAAAGGCACGAGAGAAACACCCATGGGATTACACTGAGGAAAAGACCGGACCTGACAGCTGTAAAAGGAGAAATAGAAACAAAATGAATAAAGGATGTGAAGAAGAGAAGATACACAAATTTGTCATAAAGAAGGAAGAGAAATTGGTGCAGTTACAATGAATCTTTCATCATAAATGTTTTCATTACGGTTGTACATGGTAACGGGCAACCAAGACAATTAATATCATTAGTGAGCCTAAATTAAGTAAACCACTATAATTGTATGCTCCTATATAAGGATTGAAATCTCATTTGTAATGGAAAAGAAATAATTATTATTGAAATTTATACAACTATTCTTTGCTTTACTCTCAAAAGTTTTAAGCCATAATTTTGGGAGTGATTATCAGTTCATTCCATATTTTCTTTGTCAATTATTTCCATTCCTTAATCTATTCTTTCAAATTGTTGGAAAAGTGAAGTAAATCTTGGTTATCAATAGCCCGATTTCTTCTAGATTTGCGTTAAACAAATTGGTTCTGTTACAGAAAATCTGATAATCTGTTCACTTTTCAATCTTTAACAATCAAATATGCCAACCATTAACGACAACAACCAGCTGAACCAATAAGGTACAACTCCACCACACAACACATCTACGGGATCCCCTCAATAGTCTCGTGGAAGTTCTCCTGAAAGATCCACTTCACGTACTGATGATCAGCAGGGAAACGACCAAACCGTGGAGAAAGACGCTCTAAAGCAATTGATTGCAGAACACTTGAACAGTGCACTACAAGATTTTGTTAGAGGATTACCCAATGCGACGCAAACTCCTCCACTAGTTAATACAACAACTTTGGAGAACTCGCGTTCATGGCTTGATAATTCTGGAAGTGGACAAAATCCTAATGAATCTCGTGATGGAGGGTCAGGTACTCCAAATAATTCTAATTTACAAAGTTTAGTGATAAATTTGCAGAAACAGTTGAAGGAGCAGAATGATCATATAAAGCAGATACCAGGCATACCACCCGTAATCAAAGGGGTGGATATTGACAAGTATTCACAATAACTCTGGAAGCCAAGTGTGGCACCTTTACTAATTTCCAAAAAGTTTTAAAATACCTCATATTCCCAAATATGATAGAACAACTGACCCTCGAGATCATGTAACTGCATTCACTACTTGCGTGAAAGGCAATGACTTAACCAAATAGGAAATCGAATCGGTTTTGGTTAAAAAGTTTAGTGAAACACTCACAAAGGGAGTGTTAACGTGGTATTCTCTTTTACCCGAAAATTCTATTGATTCTTTTGCTGAGCTTGCAGATTAATTTATAAAAGCACATTCGGGGGCTCAAAAAGTTGAAAAACGGATGGAAGACATCTTTAAGGTTAAACAAAAGAGTACATAATTTCTTAGGGAATTCGTAGATAGATTCCAGCGGGAGAGGATGATGTTACCTCGAGTACCTGATAACTAGGCGGCTATGACATTCATGAGCAACTTGAACGAGAAAAGTTTAGAAGCCACGAGGAGGCTGAAATAAAGTTTGCAAGAATTTCCAGTAACAACTTTGAACGATGTGTACAACAGGTACAATACGAAGTTGCGGATAGAGGAAGATACGGTCGCACAGCCAAGGGCCGATGAGAGGCCAGGATTGAGATGTTCAGAATCAGAAAGAAGGTCTGGTAAAAACATGTATGAGCTGTACATGGGACCTGCTGGGTGAGACTCTCGATCTAAATAGGAGAGTGCACGATTCGATTCAAGACCAAGGCAAAAAGATACGAGTTCTTCATCCAGGTTCAAAAAGGAACGAGATGCCCGAATCAATGATTCCAATACGCAAGCAAGAATAGGAGATTACAGCTTTAAGATTAGTACCTCCGAGTTAATGGTTGTTTTAAGAGGTATGGGGGATAAGGTGCGATGGCCTAAAGAAATGAGATCAGATCCAAGCAAAAGAAATCCATATTTCTAGTGCGAATTTCATAATGATCATGGCCATAGAATAGCAAATTGTAGGCTTCTGCAAGGAGAGGTCGAGCATTTAATAAAGTGGGGTTATCTTACTGATCTGCTTAGTGGGAAAGGAAGACAATCATACATCAAGAACATACAAGAGCCCTCAAAACCTCCATCACAAAAAAGAACAGTCAACGTAATAACTGGGGGAGATGAGGTCAATGGAGTAACATATACAGTCGCAAAAAAGACATCAAAAGTCATGTTCACTCACAAAAAGTAAGTTCTCCAGGTCTTGGATGGAGACAATATAACATTCGATGATGAGGATGTGGATGCCTTGATGATTCCTCACAATGATGCACTGGTAATATCTTTACTCGCACATGATGCTAACGCAAAAAGAGTTTTGATTTATCCAGGTAGCTCAGTGAACATCATTTTACTGAGGGCGGTGAATAAAATGCAAGCAAATGATAAGGTCAAACCAAAAGCACGATCCCTGTCCGGTTTGATAATTCAAGCATTATTACAAAAGAGAAAGTTGTACTAACCACATTTGCAGAAGGAGTCGTCAAGGATACAAAGTTTCAGATGATAGACGCAGACATGGCCTATAATATAATTCTGGGAAGACCATGGATTCATGATATGGATGATGTCCCTTCCATATTGCATCAAGTTATCAAATTTCCTTCACAGTTGGGAATCCGTCAAATCTGTGGAGATCAACAAGCTTCAAGATATATCAACTCAGTGGTGATCGCAAGCACGGGAGCCAATGATGCAGATGCGAAATAGCAATTATAGAATTCAGTTGAGGACACTGTTGCAAAAACCTCAACTGAAGACACGTAAGGACAGACTGATATTGATTTGAGACCCGATGTTATTCAAGAGCTAGAAGACAATAAATATATATAAACAACTACCGAGGAGCTCGAAGCTATAGTATTATTTGTCCACTGGCTAGACAGAAAGGTTTACATGGGAGCAAATTTTAGCCCAGAAATGAAAGGTAAGTTAATTGAATTTTTAAGTGCTAACGCAGATTGCTTTGCTTGGTCCCACTCAAATATGACAGGTATACCACCGGAGGTCATGACTCATAAGTTGAATGAGGATCATTTACACCCACCTGTTAAGCAGAAGAAAAAGAAGCAGGGGTCCTTAAAAAATCAAGTGATCCAGGATGAGGTACAAAAGCTATTAAAATTGGTTCAATACGAGAGGTAAAGTACCCTGACTGGTTAGCCAATACCGTTGTGGTTCCAGAAAAAGAATGGAAAATGGCGAGTTTGCATAGACTATACTGATTTAAATAAGGCTTGTCCTAAAGATTCATTTCCTTTACCACATAGATCAATTAATTGATTTTACTACATGTCTTAAACTTTTAAGTTTTTTAGACGCATATTCAGGTTTGAACCAAATAAAAATGAACCCTCTAGATGAAGAAAAAACTTCGTTTATCACAGACATGAGGACTTATTATTACAAAGTCATGCCATTTGGCTTGAAAAATGCTAGAGCTACATATCAAAGATTGGTGACTAATATGTTCCAAGAACATCTAGGAAAAACTATGAAAGTCTACAGACGATATGTTGGTCAAGTCGACACAAGCAGGGGATCATTTTCAACACCTGTCAGACACCTTTGAGATTCTCCGCAAGTACAACATGAAGTTAAACCCGGAGAAATATACTTTTGGTGTGGCGTCAGGTAACTTTTTGGGTTTTTTTTTCTAACAGAGGTATTGAAGTAAATCCCTCACAGATCAAAGCTATTGAGGAGATACCATATATACTCACGAGCAAGAAAGAAGTGCAGAGATTAACATGCAGGATAACAGCTCTAGGGAGGTTTAAGTCATTAGAAAAAAGTTTTAAATTCTTTTCAGTGCTGAAGAAGCAAAATCAGTTTGAATGGACTGACGACTGCCAGCAAGCTCTCAAGGACCTAAAGTCATATCTATCAAACTCGTCTCTATTGGCCAAACCAAAAGACAGTGAAATATTGCTCATTTACCTTGCTGTGTCAGAAGTAGCGGTAAGTGCGGTGTTTGTACGAGAATATAAAGGTAAAAAATTCGCAATTTATTATGTTAGTAAGTCTTTACTAGATGCTGAGACACGGTATCCACACCTAAAAAAGCTCGTGTTAGCGTTAATTATGGCATCTAGGAAGTTATGGCCTTACTTTCAACATCATCTTATTTATGTTATAACTGTTTTTCCCTTAAGAAACATACTGCATAAACATGAATTATCAAGTAGACTAGCTAAATGGGCAATAGAACTCAATGAGTATGATATCATATATCAGCCTAGAACTGCAATAAAATCGCATGTGTTAGCAGATTTTATAGCGGATTTTAGTTCGAATTTAGTTCCCGAGGCAAAGAAAGAACTACAGGTGTTTACTGCAGCTAATCCGGGGACTTGGACTCTGTTTACTGACGGTTCCTTAAATGTTAAATGATCAAGTTCAGGAATTGTTCTAATTCCACCCTCAAGTGAAGTCAAGAGACAAGCAATAAAATGATATCCAATCACAAACAATGAGGCAAAGTATGAAGTTATGATTGCATGCTTGGAATTGGCACGAGAACTTGGTATCAAACAAATTGTCATTGTATACAGTCTAAATCGAGCTCGTGGTGCATCCTAGACTCCGACATGGTAAGCCAAGCTCGAGACATGATAATAAATGACTGAAGATCGATCCCAAGTCCCACCGGGCTAGAACCCAGAGACAGGACGCCTGCACTCGAGAATATCAAGGCCATGATCCCAGAATCAGTCCTAGCCCCAAATGACTTTGAATAAACATTGTCAGCATAGCCAACGGAATATCAGCACGTATCGATAAGGAGCCGGCAATCAGTAAATCAAAAGATTTTTTACCTTTTGTAGAATTGTACCTAAAGTAGGACTCCTATACTATATAAAGGGGGTTTGATAATTCATAAAGTACGTTAAAACACGCATTCCAAGGCAATATACCATTATTTTTTCTACTATTAGTTCTTTTGCTTTCGTTCGTCAGTGCTTGTTTTTACGAGCCCAGATCGAGGGCAAGTACCTTAGTAAGGCTTAAATTGTCTTCCTCGTATGGTTTGAGCTTACTTCATCATTACTTATTCAATTTGTCTTTATTTACTGCTTTGTGTCAAATAAATCCGCGTATCCTTATAATCACTTACAAATTTAATTGTTATCCGATTTTGAGGGTAAACAGTTTATCGCCCACCGTAGGGCTAAGGATAATAGTGTCTATTTGATACAAATTTCTATAACACATACTATTTTATACTTGTTCTTTGGAGTGTATCTAATTTCAAGTTAAAGTTCAAAATGTCAAACTATCAGTCAACACCTCTACATGTTGGCGATGAGTCCGGTCATCATGGCGAAAATAACAACATAGTGCATAGTGGCGAGGTACCACCTGTTGATCCTATCAGAATTTAGGTCACTGACCCGGTTGACGCCAACTCGCATGTGGCCATCGATGCAAATCTGCCCACTGATCCCGAGAATAACGTCTGTGGTGAAGCCCGATCAGCAGCCCGAAATACACAAGACATTAGAGGCGATGGGATAAATTAACATGTGATCTTCGAAATGTTGCAGGCTCAACAGACGGCGATAGCACAGTTACAAAACCAAAGTCGTGCACCGATCAGAATTGAACCCGATCCATCCCGGAAAATCACCCGCATAAATGAACCGGCCGCAGAGAGGCCAACTGAAAATGAATCAGGGACCAACCCCGAGATCATAAAGATGCTCAAGGAACTAAAAAAACGAGTAGAATCAGGAGAGAATAAAATCAAAGCTAATGACAAAAAGGTAGAAACCTACAATTTCAGGGTCGACCAAATCCCAAGAGCACCGCCGATATTAAAAGGCCTAGATTCCAAGAAGTTCGTTCGAAAACCTTTTCCTCCGATCGCGGCTCTGAAGTCGATCCCTAAGAAGTTCCGCATGCCCTAGATTTCTAAGTGCAACGGAACAACTGACCCAAATGAGCATCTGACCTCCTATACATGTTCCATCAAAGAGAATGACTTGGAGGATTATGAGATCGAGTTTGTCTTGTTGAAAAATTTTGGGGAGACCCTGTAAAAAGGAGCTATGATATGGTATCACAACTTGCCTCCTAATTTCATTGACTCGTTTGCTATGCTTGCAGATTCCTTTGTAAAAGCACATGCCGGGGCTATCAAGGTCGAGGCCAGGAAGTCAGACCTTTTCAAAGTAAAATAGAAGGATAATGAGATGCTCAGAGAGCTCGTGTCCCGGTTTCAAATAGAACAGATGGACCTGCCATCGGTCGCTGATGATAGGGTCGTTCTGGCTTTTACCCAAGGACTCAACATTTGAAGCTCGTTGGTTTCACAGCAGTTGAAACAAAACTTGGTAGAATATCCGGCCGTCACTTGGGCCCATGTCTATAACCGGTATCAATCGAAAATCAGGGTCAAAGATGATCAGCTCGGGCCCCTTCTGGCTCCGTGTATCCCGTCAGAACCATCGACAGAGTCAATAGAGATATCGATCGTGAACCGAGATCAAACAAAGATCAGTATTAGCCGTAAAATGGAGACCGAAGAAGCAGTGGGTCTAGGCACGGGGTTATACCCCAATCTCAGGAAAAAACTCATTCAATTTCTTATAGTTAACGAAGATTGTTTCGCTTAGTCCCACCTTGATATGATAGGGATCCCGCCGGAAATAACCACTCTCAAGCTAAGCCCGAACCCGAAGTTCCACCCGGTCAAGCAAAAGAGACCCCAGTCCGAGGTCAAACATGCTTTCATCAAGGATGAGCTATCTAAACTCCTTAAAATAGGGTCCATTCAAAAGGTTAAATGCCAGTATTAGTTAGCAAACGTAGTGGTAGTCCCTAAAAAAGAGAATAAAACAAGAATTTGTGTAGACTATAACTACTTGAATAAGGCATGTCCCAAGGACTCCTTCCCTCTGCCCAACATCAATTGCATGATCGATGCAACGGCCGGCCATGAGATCCTCAGTTTTCTCGACGCCTATTTCGGGTACAACCAAATACGGATGAACCCGGGCAATCGAGAAAAATCCTCCTTCATCACTAAGTGCGTCACCTACTACTATAACATGATGCCATTCGGACTAAAAAATTACCAATGCCTAGTAAACCAGATGTTCGAGGAACAAATAAGAAAATCAATGGAGGTTATCATTGACAATATGTTGGTTAAGTCCCTGCGAGCAGAGGACCATTTGAAACATTTGCAGGAAACCTTCAGCATATTGAATAAATACAATATGAAGCTGAATCCAAAGAAGTGTGCATTTGGAGTCGGATCTAGTAAATGCCTCGGATTCATGGTATCCAATCGGGGAATCAAGATCAACTCCGATAAGATCAAAGCCATCGAAGATATCATTATTGTGGACAACGTGAAGGTCGTATAAAGATAAACCGGACGTATAGCCACCCTGGGGTGATTCATCTTGAGGTCTTCCGACAAGATTCACCGGTTCTTATCACTATTGAAAAAGAAGAATAACTTCTCGTGCACCCCGAAGTGCCAACGGGCCTTGGAGGAGCTCAAGCGATATTTATCGAGCCCACCGCTGCTCCACACGCTAAAGATAGATGAGCATCTATACCTGTACCTGGCAGTATCGGAGATAGTGGTAAGTGGAGTCCAAGTCCAGGAAGAGAAAGGTATGCAATTTCCAATTTACTATGTTAGCAGGACTTTAGGCAAGGCCGAAACTAGATACCCTCACTAGAGAAATTGGGGCTCACTTTGCTAAGCGCCTCTAGGAAGCTAAAACCGTATTATCAATGTCACCCCATATATGTTGTGACTACTTACCCATTGAGGAATGTAATGCATAAACTCGAGATCTTGGGATAGTTGGCCAAATGGGCCATGGAGATCGGCGGGTTTGATATTGAATATCGGCTCCGGACCGCCATTAAATCTCAAATTTTGGCACACTTTGTGGTCGACTTTACGCCGACCCTAATACTCGAGGTTAAAAGAGAGTTATTATTGAACTAGGGGACTTCTTCGGGGATCTGGACCCTTTTTATGGACGGCGCCTCGAACGCAAAAGAGTCTGAACTTGGCATCGTCTTGAAACCACCAACAAGCAATGTAGTTAGACAATCTATTAGGATTGTAAAATTGACTAACAACGAGGCCGAATATGAGGCCATGATTGCAGGTCTTGAACTAGCCAAAAGCTTGGGGGCGGAGGTGATCGAAGCTAAGTGTGGCTCCCTCCTTGTGGTGAACCAAGTTAATGGGACGTTGGAGGTCAGAGAGGAACGAATGCAAAGGTGCATGGATAAGTTGCATGTAACATTACACCGGTTTAGGGAGTGGACTCTACAATACGTACCTCAGGATCAAAATAGTGAGGCTGATGCCCTTGCGAACTTGGGGTCGTCGATCGAAGACGATGAGTTCAACTCGGGGGCAGTTGTACAACTCACGATATTGGTGGTGGAAGAAGGCCAAATCGAGATAAACTCAACGTTCCTAACTTGGGGCTGGAGAAACAAATATATAAAATATCTGAAGACTGGAAAACTGCCTTTGGATCCAAGGGAATCGAGGGCCCTCCGTATGAAGGCAGCCCAGTTTAGTCTTTCCGAAGATGGAACCCTGTTCAGAAGAACATTCGATGGCCCATTTGCGATATGTCTAGGACCGAGAGATACCGAGTACGTTCTGAGGGAAATTCACGAAGGCACTTGCGGAAATCATTCAGGCGCCTAATCATTGGTTCGAAAAATAATTAGGACTGGCAACTACTGGATCGACATGGAAAAGAATGTGAAGGAGTTCGTATGAAAATGTGATGAATGTCAAAGGCATGCTCTGATGATTCATCGAGTCGGGAAGGTGCTGCACTCAGTCTTGTCACCTTGAACGTTCATGAAATGGGGGATGGACATCATTGGCCCCTTTCATGGGCACCCGGTAAGGCTTAATTTATATTATTTATGACTGACTATTTTTCTAAGTGGGTGGAAGACCAGGCATATGAGAAGGCCAGAGAGAAGGAAGTCATCGATTTCATTTAGGACCATATCATATATCGGTTCGGAATTCCAGTTGAGATCGTGTGCGACGATGGAAAACAGTTCATCGGCAACAAAGTAAGCAAGTTTCTCGAAGACCATAAGATCAAAAAGATCTTACCAACACCCTACCACCCTAGTGGGAACGGATAAGCAGAGTCCACCAACAAAACCATACTCCAAAACCTCAAAAAGAGGTTGGCCGACGCCAAAGGAAAATGGAAGGAAATCATGCCCGAAGTCCTATGGGCATACTGTATGACCTCGAAGTCGAGTACCGGGGCCACTCTGTTCTCTATGGTTTACGATGCCGAAGCTCTAATACCGGTCAAAGACGGAGAACCGAGTCTTGGGTTCCGATATGCAACAAAAGAATCAAACGACAAAGCCATGAATACAATCCTGGATCTAATAGATGAAAGGTGCGAAGCTGCCCTCGTTCGGTTGGTCGCTCAAAAACAACGGATCGAGAGGTATTACAATCGAAGAGACAACCTTTTACATTTCAATGTCGGGGACTTAGTGTTAAGGAAGGTCACGCTAATCACCCGGAACCCGAACGAAGAAAAGTTGGGGCCGAACTAGAAAGGTCCTTATCAAATTATCGAGATCACCGGAAAGGGATCATACAAACTCGGAACATTGAACGGTGGGCAACTACCGAACAACTGGAGCATAACTCACTTAAAGCTCTATTACTGCTAAGGTACCACCCCATTTATTCCTTTTACTTATTTGCATTTTGAACTAACACTTGCAGTGGACCGTCGAAGAACGACACAATTTTTAGGCCTAAAAGCACGCGTTGCACTCTCTTTTCCTTGAATCGATTTTGTCCCAAATGGGTTTTCCGGCAAGATTTTTAACGAGGCAGTAGTAAATCATGCTAACTTAGAATTGAAGGTTGGCTACGAACTAGTGTCGAAGATCACGACAACATAATTTGAGGCTTCTCTGTAATTGACCTCGAACACTGGGGGGGATCATCCTCAGATAATGACTTCAGGAAGGAAAGAAACTTTGTGATCGAATGGTCTCGGCTCGATCGATAGGAATTACTGTAAGGGCCAAACGGTCAAATAAACTGTGCTCACATATACTCCTCGAGCCCTGTCACAAAGCTTGTACACATGTATAACCATATATATTACACACAGAAATAAATAGAAGTTTCTACCTTGCGGATAAATATCTTGTCCCTTAAACAAAATTCTTTTTTTTTCTCTTAAGGAATTTCATACATTCGATCCCCTAAAGATATTGAGCCCAAGGGCCACCTTTATCCGGGTTCAAAAGATCGCTCTCACTCGGAGACTGTGGTCCAAAGACAAACTCGGACGGCCCGGGCTATTAGAGCCCGGGGGCACAAGGCCTATTAGGTAGTACCCGAACCTCAAAAACTACGGCCATCCCTATTCGGGGACTATTTGTCACGACCCAAACCGATGGGCCGCGACGGGCCCCCGGTACCTTACTCAACAGAGTACCAACATAACGTATCTTTTCGTATCATACTATCATGAATAACTGAACCGGAGAGGCTGTCGTGAGATAAGTAGAATACAACATGAAATACCAACTTATACATAAGACATACGGGCCTATAAGACCAAAATAACCACTTGTAAACTGAACATAGGCCGACAAGGCCATACAATCTTTTACGTACATGCCATCTGTCTACAAGCCTCTAAGAATACATAATTATCATAAAGGTCGGGACAGAGCTCCGCCATACCAAACAATACACGTCTAAATCATACTGAACAAACAAGCAACTCAGGAGCAAACGGAGCGCACCAACACCTTCCGCTGAGCTGATAGCCTACTTGGAGGACTCTCGACCTGTCTATCGGGACCTGCGGGCATGAAACGCAACGTCCCCAGGAAAAAGGGACGTCAGTACAAAATAATGTACCGAGTATGTAAGGAATAAAAATCAGTAAATAATAGACATGAGAGAAACATGGAGTAAAAGACTCAACATGTAAGTCTGAACAACTCTGTGAATCATTAATACTTATAATGCTATGCATATGCGTATAAATGTCATACCATGCATGGGTACATGCGTTCATAACATCATCAAGCCTATGAGGGCAACCCATCATATCATCTCGGCCACTGTGGGCAAATCATCAACGTATACCAACTGATCAGGTGGTGGTGCGTATATAACGCCATAACCTTTTCCCATATCCCATATACATATAATATACGCGTATATAACGCCATTTGGTCATGGGTCAATGTACATGTATAAATGCATGAAATGCATAAGAAATAAGTTAATAAGATTTCTCAGAATGTCATAAAAATCAATATGCCTTTCGGATAAACTTTATCCAATACGTAATTTTTTTTTGAGACCCATGAACAAAAGATATAATAATAATTCACATGGGAAATCAAAAATATAGACATCCCTAATACTTCTATGAATAGAGTCATTTATGAAAATTGTGAGTTTAGTTGTTTCGTTTGTATCGTATGGATCAGGCCAAAAGGAAAGAAGGGATAGCCTTAACATACCTGTGTCGATTCTTTTGACAATCCCTCTAACACACATCAATTGCGACAAATCATGTAACGGCAGATCGAAGTAGGGAAAAATTTGTATGATATATTTTAGAAAGATTGTACAGTACTCCCTTAGAATCAAAATCTCACGTTGCGATAACATTAGGTAGACTTCATATGAAATCTTTGAATCAATTTCGTTGCTATTGCAACATTAGCTTTGCTGAAGCTTGTTACGTTGCTATGAATATATATCTCTTTTGTGAATTTATCAAAATCTCATATGGCTTTGTTGAATTAGAGAAGTCTTTCATGACTTGGTTGAAACAGAACGTTGCCCTTTTTCCAATTCTTTGTAAATTGAGTCTTTTATGGCTTTAGCCAAGATTCCCTATAAAGGTGCCACCTAGCCTCACAACATGGTTAGTCACCTTAGGCTTAATTAAATCTTCACACATGCTGCCACGTTTTTGGCTTTATCCAAAATCCTTAATTAATCACCCACCAATTCTTAATTAACTAGTTAATCTCCCATTAACCAATAATTAACTAATTACCCACATAATTAAGAATTATCTCAATTTACTTAAAATACTACTCACTTTTAACACACATTATACACCTCACTATCATGGCCATGTGGTACCTTCTATGGTATTAGTCCATAAATACCGGGTATTTTAGCTCGGGCCATATTTTATCCCAAAATATCAAACTTTGACGAAATTTATTTTTTTCGTTTTGCTTACCCTCTTTCCTTCACGAATTTACTCATCACTTGTTTGAAATAGCAAAATGCTTATAATCTCAAAATAATCTTATTCCCGAACTTACGTCGATTAACTTACGACGAAACTTTAACGTACGAAAATGCGGGATGTAATATCTCATTTCTAAGCTTTCATCAATTTACTTATGGCGTATTTTCACATACGAAAACATGGGGTGTAACACTATTATTTTGGGCAAACAATCCCATTGGGCAACACCCGAACTAAAAAGGCTACGACCACACTAAAATGGCTCAGAGACGTCCGAGACCCATGACAAAAACAAGGCCTTCAAAATTTCTAAACCGGTTCAAAAGGCTACCCTCGGCAAAATTATCATCTAAAATTGTTCTAAGTATTTTGGGGAAAACTTCCGATCATACCGAGCCCCAACAAATTGTAAACAAAATAATATCGAAAGAAAGGCTTATCCGAACCTTCGGGCAAGACCTAAATATTACATGCTAAGGCATTTCGATATCTTCAAAATCATAAAGAAAAAAGTGAAAAGAAGTAAGCTTAGAAACTGTTGGAGGGAAAAAAGAGCCTAATATGTATAAAAATATCTTTACAAAGGCCAAATGGCCTCGACAAAAAAAAGATACATGAACAAAGAAAAGTACACAAAGTACTTAAACGGCTTGGCTTCCACCGGAGCCCGTCTCGACACCAGGACCATCGGAGAATCCTCTGTCCTCGGATCCGCCCGATCCCTCGGAGTCTTCTTCATCCTCGGTGTACGCCAACTTCTTGGCCTCGGCCTCAAACCCCTTTGCGATCGCGATCTTGACTGACACATCAAAACCCGAGCATGAACCTCCTCGAGGGCCTCCTTTCGGGACTGCCACTTCGTGTATTCAACCATGTCCCTTAAGCGGTCTTGGGCTGCCTCAACGTCAGCCATATACTGGGCCACCATCTCGTCGGCATCCATTTTTGTCACTTAAACCACCGACTTGACTGTTTTGAACTCCTTGGCAAGGGCTTCTCGATCGGAGACGGCCGAGCTTAGCTGAGACTGGAGCTCCTCAATTTTTTGGGCCTGCACCTCGGCCTTTTCCTTTGTTGCTCGAAGTTGGACCTCTGTCGAGGTCAACTGCGACCGGGCAGTCTCCTTTTCTGAGGCCATGTGGTCCATCCTACCTCTCCATTCTTCGGCCTCGACCTTGACTGCATCCATCTCGGCTCGGAGTTAGTCGATCTGATCGATCTTTTGTTGGACCTGCAGGTTTCGACCATTAGTCACCGTGTCTAGCTCATCGTCACTAACTTCAAAGATATTTACATGTTCAACCAGGTTGGCATGTTCCTTCCAAGCCACCTCCAACTCAGCTCGAAGGATCTTAGCCTATCCTTCACGTTGCTCACTGAGAAGTTTATAGGTGTCTCTCTTCTCAGTGAGCCCTTGGACTTCGGCTTCTAGTTGGTTCAGCTCATCCCGATACCGAAGGAAAGTTTCATGGTGAAGCACCGAGGCCTACAAATACAAATAAAAATGTTAGGATTATCCATGGATTAGTCTGAGTACAAAAAGAGAAATTGAAGTCATCGAGAGGTATCTAAAGTTACCCGGTTCAGCGCCTGTTGTGCTTTGTTGAACAGGCAGGGCATGTCTACCTCGTTCATCTTGGCTTGGTCTTCCTTGGTTACTAAGCACTGAAGGTAACTGGCCACCCCTACGGGAGCGGAGAGGACTCGGGCATCCTCCGGAACAGAAATGATGATGGGTCGCTTCCGGTCAGGATCCACACTCGGAGCTGGGAACCAATTGATTAGTTTCATCCTTGAGGAAGATCCGCTTGCTCCTGAAGATGGAATCTTCTTCGATACCTCTAAGTCACCCAATCCGGTGACATCCTCCATAGTGGTGGAGTTCACACCATCAAAAAGGCCGCAGAAGGGGTCGTCCGCTTCACGGGCCCCCTCGTTGGGACGCTCTTTCACCGTTTGGGCCTCCTTATACATGGACTCAGTAAACGAGGGTGATTCAGTGATGTCTATCACACCGAGTTCTTCCTTCGGGGCACTGCCCCCATCCCAGGAAGCCTCGGCCCTAGTCTCCTCATCGACCTCCTTAGCTTAAGGCAGGTCAGTCTCGAGGTTCTCTAGTTCGGAGGCCCCTTGCCATTCGAACTGCGATGACACATGGGCCATCAGGACAAAGGCTTCTTCTTCTTCTTCTTCTTCAGACTCATCTCTCAACCGGTAGAGCGAATCCAAAGGTGGTGCTTGGGCACTGTGCTGTCTTTTGGCTTGTGTACCGCCTTCTTCTTGTTATCTTTTTCTCTGAGCTCGGGGAACTCGGAGCCCTCTTTCTTTTCTTCTCTTTGGCCTATCTCAGAGCAGGGGACTCGGTAGGTAAGTCCTTGCTACCTGCTGGAGCCCTCACTTCGGCATCCTTGGATAAACCTGCAAAAAGAAGTAAAGGTAGTGAGGACTTAATGATAAAAGAGGAATCCAAATATTACCTACTCAGGAAAGGAGTCTCACCATGGGAACGGGCCTCCCAATGGCCCTTCGAGAGCTTGCGCCATGAGCGCTCGGAGTAGGTCATCTGTGATACGATGCCCTCAACCCACTCCTTGAGTCGAGGGACACTATTCGCGACCCGAGCGATGGCTACACTGCCACGAAACACCGATAAGAAAGAAAGAAATAAGTATAAAATCGACTTCCGAAAATAAAATTGTACTTACGTGATGTATTCCACTTCTCGAAGAATATCATGTGCTCAACTGGGATCAAGTACGAAGTCCTCACTCGGACAAAACGGCCTTGCCAACCTGATCCCGGTCTTCATCAATAATCAAGAATGGGGCTTTGCTGGCCCAGCGCATGATCTTCATCAGTACCCCTGGAAGATTTGGGGACTATACAAGTGTAGAAGATGGTCGACAGTGAACGAGCACCCATCGATTCTAATCACGAAGAACCGGAAGAGGATCACGATCCTCCAGAGTGAAGGATAAATCTGATCGAGGCATACTTCGTCCCTCTTATAGATATCTATGATAACCGGGTCCATCGGGCCCAATGTAAAGGGATAAGTGCAAATACTTTGGTATCCCTCGACAAGGGTGGTAATGGCTTCATCAAGGTCAGGGATCACTATGCCATTATCGGCCCAGTTGCTGTCTTTTTGGACCGTAGGAAGGACTTCATCAGTGATCGAGCAGATGTATCTCGAGACTTCCTCACACCGGCCTTGTATGGAGGAAGGTTTTTCAACCTTGAAATCAGCGTTGACCGAGCATCCTCCGGGGATGAATATTTTCAAAGGGGGTTCCGGTACTGGTTCATCAACGGCAGTATGCGAAACAGTCTCCTCAACTTCAGTAGCCGGCCTCGAAGTAGAAGGGGTTTCTTTCTGGGGAACGGTTTTGGAAGTCTTTACCATTTCTTTAAAAAAATGAAGGAAAAATGGAGAAAGGAAGGAAGTTGAAGGATTGTACTTGGTGGCTTGAGATGAAGATAAACAAGAATTCTTGTAAAGGATCTCAGATAACCGGAGTGAAAGCGCTAGAAATTATTGAAATCTCAAGTATACGAGGGTAGAAGGTTTGGATGTAAAGTTAAAATGAATAAAGGAAGAGGTATTTATAGTATTTCAGTGACGGTTCGCATCCAGGAATGGCCGATCGGAGGCTGACATGCATTTAATACCATCAAGACTTGACTGACGAGACGTTTCGGTTGTTTTATCATTTCTGTCATGATGTATCGAAGCAAGAATCGGAAGCTCATGTCGTTTCTCGTTGTCTACTCTTCAAAAAATGAGGGGACTATCTGTATACGGTCAAAATCGAGCTTGTGGTGCATCCTAGCCTCCGATATGGTAAGCCAGGCTTGAGACATGATAATAAAGGACTGAAGATCGACCCCAAGTTCCACCAAGCTAGAACCCGGAGATAGGTCACCTGCCCTCGAGAATATCGAGGCTATGATTCCGGAATCGGTCCTAGCCCCAAATGACTTTGAAGAAACATTGTCAGCATAGCCAACGGAAGACCAGAATATCCGTGACCGGACAGATATTACAACGGGAATCTCGGCACGTACCGATAAGGAACCGGCAATCAGTAAATCAAAGGATTTTTTACCTTTTGTAGAATTGTACCTAAAGTAAGACTCCTCTACTATATAAAGGGAGTCTGATAATTCATAAAGTATATTTAAACACGTATTCCAAGGCAATATACTATTATTTTTTTATTATTAGTTCTTTTGCTTTCGTTCGTCAGTGCTTGTTATTACGAGCCCAAATCAAGGGCAAGAACCTCACTGAGACTTAAATTGTCTTCCTCGTGTGGTTTGAGCTTACTTCATCCTTACTTATTCAATTTATCTTTATTTACTGCTTTGTGTCAAATAAATCCATTTATCCTTAAAACCACTTACAAATTTAATTGTTATCTGATTTTGAGGGTAAACAGTAATCAAAAGTGACTCGCAGCTGGCGGTTAATCAAATGCATGGGACTTACATGGCAAGAGAGACACGAATGCAGCAATACTTGAAAAGGGTACGAGAATTGCTTAGGCAATTTCAGACATGGAAAGTCGTGCAAATACCTAGGGAGGAAAATGCAGAAGCAGGCGCATTGGCAAATCTCGCATATGTTGCGGATGTAACAAATGTAGAAAATGCCATTGTGATACATTTGTTTCATTCGGCACTCGATCAAACCAAGGGTGAGGTAAATTTTAATAATTTAACTTGGGATTAGAGAAACAAATTTGTGAACTTTTTGCAGTATGGTATCTTGCCTGAAGATAAGAAGAAGTCACAATTGCTATGATAGAAGCTACTAGGTATTGCTTAAATTGTGGAAAATTATACCGTAAAATATTTGGTGGACCTTTAGTACGGTGCCTCGGTCCATCACAAATGGAGTATGTAATGAGAGAAGTACATGAAAGGCATTGCAGTAATCATGCCAGGAGAAGATCGTTGGTGAAAATGTTAATAAAAGCAGGATATTATTGGCCAAAAATGAAAGAAGAAGCAGAAAACTTTGTAGCCAGGTGCGATAAATGTCAACGATATGCTAATAACATACACCGACCGGCAGAGCTGTTGCATTTAGTTATTTCACCATGGCCCTTCATGGAATAGGGGCATGGACATCGTAGGGTCGTTGCCTCAAGCAAAAGGAAAGGTACGGTTTCTGTTAGTTTTAACAGATTATTTTTCAAAATGGGTAGAAGAAGGTGCTTTCAAATAGGTATGGGAAAAAGAAGTCAGGGATTTCATTTGGCGAGATATTATATGTTGATTTGGAGTTCCAAAGGAAATTGTATGTGACAATGGCCCACAGTTCATAGGCGCGAAAATCATAATATTCTTCCAAAGTTAGAAAATCAAACGAATTACATCCGCACCTTACCACCCTGCAGCCAACGGACAAGCTGAATCAACAAATAAAGTTATTATCAATAACTTAAAGAAGAGATTGGAAGAATCAAAAGACAAATGGCCAGAAATATTACCAGGGGTGTTATGGGCTTACCAAACAATAGCAAAAACTAATACGAGAGAGACTCAAATGGTGCAGAAGCTTTGATTCCGGTGGAGATAGATGAACCAAGTACGAGGTACACGAATGCCACTGAAGAGGCCAATAAGGAAGAGTTACGGATAAATTTAGATTTATCAGAAGAAAGGAGAGAAGCAACATTAATTCGAATGGCGGCTCAAAAATAGATGATTGAACGGTATTATAACGGGAAAGCTAATTTGAGGTACTTCAAGATTAGGGACTTCGTCCTCAAAAAGGTGTTACGGTCAACAAAAGCATGCAAGAAAATTGAGCCCAAATTGGGAAGGCCCATATAGGGTTCGAGGCATCGCTGAAAAAGGAGCATACAAGTTGGAAACCATGGATGGCGAGGTATTACCGTCGAACTGGAATGTAGTCCATTTGAAGAAGTATTACTTCTACAACGAAGAAAAGACCCACGGTCAGGTATCACGCAAGTTCGATTTTAAAGACCCACGGTCAGGTATCACGCAAGTTTGATTTTATTTTGTTCTTTTAAATTTTACTAACCATGTTAGATGATAGGCAAAAAGCTGGCCAGTACCAAATGATGATATTAAACCCGAACAACACGTGAAATACTGAATTATTTCCAGTCTAGGTTACAACTTTTCTGATGGGAAAATGGTTATGCAGTCATCATCTAAGAAATTACCTCTGAGTCCCGTTTGTATTTTCCTTTTCAGGGAAAGGACCAAAAGAAAGGAGTGATCCACTGTTCGAGATTTTATACTTCAAAGCTCCAACATTGGGGGGACTATGCATATAGAAGGAAGGAAAAGGAATCACGGGCATAGTTCGGCCTGAATCAAAACCTTGAAGAACCCCTTGAAAACGTTTCAAATAAGTTCGAACTCGCAAAAAGGATGCAAGATATTCCCACGAGTTTCTAGGTTAAGGCCACAAATTTAGTCACGGGAGAATAGACCTGAATTTGTAAATCTGCTACAATGAAAGCAGTTATGCATGTGTTGTATGAGCAGTTATGAAAATGATGTACAAACTTTATTTATTTGAAAGTTCAAAACATAAAACTTTCTCAAATTATTTCTCTTTTCATGTCTACTTCATGTTTCATATATTTGCACCAATATGAAGAAGAGATATCATCTTCATCAGTGTCGTTAATATAAAAGGGCCCTCTTTTATAAAAACCCGTGTATATCGAAGTCACGGTCTATTAAAGCATTTTTAAGTGCAAAAGAAAGCTCAAATACTAAAAGGGCAGAAAGCATAATATGCGGCAAAAGTAATAACGATATTTATATCATAACCCCAAAAAGACAGGGGTATCAAAAACAAACCTTCCAAAAAAGCTTTCCAAAAAATATAAAAGAGTTCCAAGCAAAAACCAACAAACAAACATTTTCGACAAAAGATCTGGAAAAGAGGAAAAGCTAAGGAGCATCATCAATGAGAAAAGAAGGATCAACTTGGGGAGAAGAGGGTTGAACATTAGGTTCGCCAGGAACAAGTCCATCTTCATTACCCTTAGAACCTTCATCTTCAGGTGTGGAAAATCTTTGACGTTGCTGAGTTTGTTCAATTGCTTCTCTGACCTTAACAATCTCAGCGTTAATGTCAAAACCTTCCTGGCTAGCTTCAGTTAAAGTCTTGAGGCGAGTGTTCCAAAAAGCCCAGCTAACATCCAGTGATGACTTATCCTCTAGGGCTTCATAATCCTTCTCCCACTGATCAATTGCAGCTCTCAACTCTTCTTTTTATGCTTCTGAGGCTTCAAAAGCTATCTTCAAAGGAGCAATAGAACTTTTCAAGAACTGAATTTTATCTATAGAGGTGCGGAGATCTTCCTAAGCTTGGGTAAGCCTTTGAAACAATTCACACGCGTAAACCACTTTTTGATTGAGGAGCTCTTTCAAACCCCTTATCTCCTCAATAGCCTTGGAAAGTTGTTCAGCAAAAGAGGATTCCAGTCTATCCTTATCCTTCTCAACTTGACTAGAAGAAGCTTTTAGAACCGCTAATTCAGGATACCATTCTCATTTGTTGTTCCAAAGCTTCTTTCTCTTCTGCAAGAACGTCCTTTTCCAACTAAAGACCTTCAAATTGTTCTCCCCAGTTATTAGCCTCAGTGCGCAATTCAATTAGTTGCTGATCAGTCCAAGAGACCCTTTTCATGAGCTTTGTGCCTATCAAATTGATCTACAAAAAAGAATGAGAGTTACGATTGAGGAAAAGTAAGGAAGGGAATGTAAGTAAATTTATACCTTAAGAGAATAATGAACAATGTTATTCATTAAGGTCAAGGAACTGTGACCCTCTAACTTCTTCTTCTCCACGGGTCGTAAAAGTGGCTTCAACTACACGTCAGCTTGTCCAGACTTCCTCAATAAAATTCCACCCTCTGGGACTTCAATCACAACCTTTTTCATTTCCCGCCTGCTACTAGAAGGCTCGGCTTCTACATGAGAAGCAACAGCGGGAGCAACCACTAGAGTAACACCGGAAAAAGACACATGGGGGTTAACAGTAGATAAAACTGGAAGGGAAGCAAGTGAAATTTCTTCAGAAATAGGCCCGAGGCCTTCTTCACTCTCAAAGCCATGGGAGAATTACCTTTCAACAGGACTTGATGGGGGATTAGCTGTGTTACTAGCGTCTTCATCAGAAATTTCTAAAGGGGCATTCTCTGGCTCATCAACGAGTCTGAAGGGAATTGAACTTGATGGGGGATCATGAGAGATAGGGTTTCATCATCAGAAACCACGCGTCTCCTGACACGCGATTTTCTTACCAAAGAGCCTTCTTCTACATCCTCTTCATCATCAGACCCACGGGCTTCGACAATTTTCCTCTTGGAGGAAGAAGCACTCAAAATCCATTCTTGAGCAAGACTTACAGAAAGCCTGTTGATGGAACAGATGCGGGGCTAATGTCACGAATAGCAAACCCTAATAAAAAAGGGGGAATGATGAAAAATTTATGTATAAAAAAGTAACGGAGGAGAGGAACTGCAAAGATAAAGAGTACCGTGAGTCTTCACTTTCCAACCAAATTTCTGTGAAAGAAATTTCCAAGATCTTTTGTCCATAGGAGCAGCAGTCAACATTTTTTTTACCCAAGCACGGAAGTCAGGAATTTCTTCGATGACTTCCATGGTTGCTGAAAAAATGAATATGTGGTTACATGAAGGAATTCAAGGCAACAACAAAAACAATTACGTGCAAAGTTCTATTTTTCTGGAAAGGCATGTTTTCTTCACTCACTAACCCACTAGTGGGGGCAAAAATAAAGCAGGTGTACCAGCTACGGTTACGGTCATCCTTGCGGCTAACTAAAATCCTTTTACTTCTAGCCACGATGGAAAAGACCCCTTCACGAAACAACTTGGGAGATCAAAGATGAAGTAAGTGACGGAAGGTAAAAGGAGTGGAAATCAAATCCGACAAACAGCGAAGGCATGCCACAGCCCTCCACACGATGGGACCAATCTAGCCAAGGCAAACATTAAAATAGCGACAAAACTTGATGATCACTGGATCAATTGGAGGCTTAAACCCTAAAGTTAAAGGGTAGGTATAAACGAAAGAAAAGCCAGCATGGTAAGAGGTGATTCTTTGATTGGCACCAGGAATTAATACTGGGAGAGCTGGTTTCTAATGACATTCTCATCGAACTAAAGAAAGAAGACCATGAGTGATTAAACTTGGGTAATGTTCAGCAGGGTTAAGGGAAGCTATAAAAGAAACTTAATTCTTCATGGTCTCGTGATCTAACACAAAAGAAAACTCTTGAGGAACAATCTTAGATACCGTAGGCTCACACATAGGTTCATTCAGGTCCCTATTTTTAGAAGAAGATCTAGGGGTCAAAGGAACCCTAGGTCTAGAAGAAGATGGCCTGGCGGAACTACTTTGAGAAGTAGAACCACGAGTAGATAACGAACCAAGGTTGCGGAGTCTACCACCTCTCCTACTCCTAGTAGGGGCAGTAGAAGGAGCAAGTTCATTGACGATCACAACTTTGCGAGGGTCTGGTGTTGAAGAAGACATTTTAACAAAGAAAATACAGAGGAAAGGTACGGAATTACGAAGAAGGGTTAAGATCGTAGATACAAAGAAGAAGGAAGAGGGTTCAAGAAATCAAAAAGGATGAAGTATTTATAAGGAGATAAAACCGGTGTTAAAATTGGTCATTATGAAGTGTCATAATGGAACTGTCACTTCGTGACAGACGCAGCCGCAGAAAAAAAACCCTAAAAAAGCGCTGAAAAACTGCAAAACCAATCATAAGAAGCCACGTGGAATGCCACTTAAATGAATGTGACATATGTTGCATCGATTCTGAAGGAGGCATAATGATACTCGAGAAACGGCGGCAAAGAATTTCCGCCATAAAAACTTACCACTTCCTAAATATTCAGTTGAGAATATTCAGAAAGTGCGGGGACTATCTATATTGGTGAAAAAAGATATTACATGCGGACTATCAATAAGCTAACGGGGCATGGTATGTGGAACATCGATGTAAGGACAAGTGGTGTTATTAATTAGATGAGTTAAAGAATGCAAAAAAAAGGTACGAGAGAAACACTCACGGGGTTACACTAAGGAAAACATTATACCTGGCAGCTGTAAAAGGAGAAATAGGAATGAAATAAATAAAGATTGTAAAGACGGGAAGATACACAAACCTGTCATAAATAAGGAAGAGAAATCGGTGCAGTTATAAGAAATCTTTAATCATAAATATTTCTGTTACGGTTGTACATGGTAATGGGCAATCAAGGCAATTAATATCATTAGTGAGCCCAAATTAAGTAAGGGAACCACTATAATTGTATGCTCCTATATAAGGACTGAAATCTCAATTGTAATGAAAAAGAAACAATTATTATTGAAATTTATACATCTATTATTTGCTTTACTCTCAAAAGTTCTAAGCCGTAAATTTGGGAATGATTATCAGTTCATTCCATATTTTCTTTGTCAATTATTTTTATTTCTTGATCTATTCTTTCAAATTGTTGGGAAAGTGAAGTAAATCTTGATTATCAGTAGCCCGATTTCTTCTAGATATTGACTTTGACCAAGAAATCTATTTTGGGTTAAACAACTACGTTCCCTTTAACACCTTAAGTATGGTATCGCCAAGACAATATTTTTTCATAGTCCACATATGTATTCTTTGATCCGAATTACTATTATCTTTATCATCATCGAAACGAAAGCTTTTCTTGAACCCTACCAATGACCCTTTATTCTTATTATCAAAAACTAGTTTACCCTTGTCTAGTCTCTTCCACGAGCCTCCGCCAGTCAATGTTCTAATGAAGTTTTTACCATGCGCAATTTTTTTCTTCAACCGAGTAATGAAATAGTTAAGATCTGTTGGTTCCCCATGTGGGTATAAATCGATGAATATATCACGTGGCTTCTTGTTACCATACAAGTCTACGTTATGTCTAATATGATCATATTCAAATGGCTTATTACCGCAAACAAACTTCAACAGGTACCGTATGAGTTCTTCGTCTAAAGGACAAAACCTCATACTTGTTACACAACTACTTCCTCCGCAGTTCGTCATCTTCTTCTTTTTCTTCTGTTTCAAACTAAGAAGAAAGCAAAGCTTTAACCTAGCTGTTAGGATCGGAAATCCGGGTAGTACGAAATTTAGCCAAACAACGGTATAATGACAATAACAAATACAATGAAAGTTGATAACAACGATAATTAAAGTAGATAAAGAAGACACATAACGTAGTTCGGTCAAAGTGACCTACGTCCACAAGCGGAGAGGAGCAATTTACTATAACAATAAGAGTACAAAAGAGAGTACAAAATTAGAGTAAATACTCTAATTAATCCCAAATACCCCAAGAGAATAACCTCACAAGATCACTCCAAGGAAAGGGTTCACACAAGTGCTTCCCAACACTAACTCTCATACAAAATACTCTTAATAAAGGAAGAAAGGAAGAAACAAGAAATAAAGACAAGTCTTGTTGGTGTGTCTAAAATGAACTAATGATCTTCCCTTTTATAGGCAAAAAAGTCTTGACCTCTTAGGTGTAAAAGAAGAGATACAACTTATGCAAATGATGTCCAACACAAAATGCAATATTTTTGGGTCCCAAAGAATATTGCCAACAAAGTCCACACTTTGCAAAGATACTTATGCTTATGTGAGATGACTCCATTTGACAAAATAATGGTCATATTACAAATCTTCACATTGGCCTAATTTTGGATGATATAGTAAATTTGCTCCACCTTCTCCACAAAAGCCCCAATGGGCATATGTCAAAATTTAATGCCATCAAAATTAGATAAATTGTCCGATATCGAAACTGTAGTAGGGCCTATAACAGTGGAGCCCAATAAAGTATACAACGAACCAGATATGTGTGCTTTCATGATCACACGAGCACCTTGAAAAGTTTTCAGAACTCCACCTTCACCAGTGAATTTGCACCCAAGAGATTCTAAAGTGCCCAAAGATATGAGATTTTTCTTCAACTCAGGAACATATCTAACATCGGTGAGAGCTCTCACCACATCATCGTGCATTCTGACCCGAATTGTACCTTTGCCAATAATGTTACAAGTAACATTGTTACCCAATTGGACAACTCCACCTGCAACTGAATCATATGTAGAAAACAAGTCTCTTCTAGGACACATATGATATGAACAACCGGAATCTAAAATTCACTCATTGTCTAATCTGAAACTAGTTTCAGTTGCTAAAAATATAGTTCCCTCAATCTCATTAGTTGCTACACTAGCTTCGGCGGTGTCAGTATTTTTGTGCTCAGTTTTTCTTTCCTTATGCTTTTCTTTATTTTTCAGCTTATAGCATTTGGAGAGAATGTGACCTTTCTTATGACAATAGCGACACTGTAAATTATTGTATCTGGATATGGAGTCGGATTTGCCCCTAACAAACAAGTCAACTTCCACTTGAGTTCCACTAGCTTCCCCAGTAATATCACTATCTATCTGTTCCTTTGATTTTAAGATAGATTTAATATCCTTATAAGAGATATTATCCTTTGCATAAAGCATAGTATCTCTTATATGCTTAAAAGATAGGGTAGAGAACAAAGCAGTAACACGGCTTGATCCTCATCTTTAATTTCAGCATCTATATTACTCAAATCCATAAGAATGGAATCAAAGATGTCAAGATGAGAGAGAATAGAGGTACCTTCACTCATACGAATTGTATAAAACTTTTGCTTCAGGTAAAGTCTATTTTCCACCGTCTTCTTCATATATAAGGTTTTCAATATTTCCCACATGCCTTTGGTTGTGGTTTCTACAGAAACTTCACGTAAAACTTCATTTGAGAGATTTAAAATGATACCTGCTTTTGTCCTTTTGTCTATGACGGCAAACTCCTCATCCGTCATTTTATCCGGCTTCTTCTCCTTTCCTTGCAACGCCAAGTCTAAGCCATCCTGAATTAGGATAGCTTCCATCTTTAATTGCCACATTTCGAAGTTTGCACTTCGGTCAAATTTCTTAACATTGGTCTTTGTTAGAGTCATTTTGGTTATTGAAACTAACCCGATTAGATCCGGCTCTGATACCAATTTGTTAGGATCGAGAACCCGGGTAGTGCAAAATTTAGCCAAACAACGGTATAATGACAATAACAAAGACAATGAAAATTGATAACAACGACAATTAAAGTAGATAAATAAGACACAAATTTAACGTGGTTCCGTCAAAGTGATCTACGTCCACAAGCGGAGAGGAGCAATTTACTATAACAATAAGAGTACAAAAGAGAGTACAAAATTAGAGTAAATACTCTAATTAATCCCAAATACCCCAAAAGAATAACCTCACAAGATCATTTCAAAGAAAGAGTTCACACAAGTGCTTCCCAACACTAACTCTCATACAAAACACTCTTAATAAAGAAAGAAAGAAAGAAACAAAAAATGAAGACAAGTCTTGTTGGTGTGTCTAAAATGAACTAATGGCCTTCCCTTTTATGGGCAAAAAAGTCTTGACCTCTTAAGTGTAAAAGAAGAGATACAACTTGTGCAAATGATGTCCAACATACAATGCAATATTTTTGGGTCCCAAGGAATATTGCCAACAAAGTCTACACTTTGCAAAGATGCTTATGCTTATGTGAGATGGACTCCATTTGACAAAATAATGGTCATATTACACTAGCACCCACCAAAAGAACAAATATAAGAGAATCTTTGTCCTAGCTACAAAAAAAACGCGCGCGGAACGATAACAAGAAGTAAGTAGAAAAGAGTGGAAAGCTTGAACCAGTGCTCTCTATACATAAGGAAGTATGAGGTTAATTAATTAGCACGAAAACTTGAGATATTTTCATTGTATAATTTTTATTTGGCGAAGGTTTTTGCCTAATATTTTAAAAAAAATAAATAAAGTTACACCATAGGTGGCGTATTCCTTTCATTCATCCAAAAAATCAGTTTCAACAGAGAGATGGATCAGCTATCCTAGTTTATCTCCTTATGTGAACCTTCTCTATAAAAAGGTTACAAAAACTTACAAACCCTGCTAAGGATTAACAACAGGTAACTTAACAAAAAAAAGAACTCCTATCATAAAAAATAGTTTTTCCTATGCTTATGTCTTAGAGAGGCCATTTGCATCAAATCCAGGTCCCTTAGCTCCTTGAGGTAGAGTATTGACCGATGTAAATACATGATATGGATTTTCAATACTCCATTTTGGTAGAACGTCGGCTACTTGATTGGCCTCTCTAAATCCATGTTGAATTCTAACATTAGCCATGTTGATGTAGTTCTTAGTTTTCAACACAAATTCCAACATATGCCATGGAGGTTTGCTATATCCATTCAATATGTTGATAATCAGAAGTGAGTCACATTCAAGAACTATATTAGAAAAACCATTTGTAATACACCACTGAACTTCAAACAATGCAGCCTTTGCTTCAGCAAAGTTGCTATTGCAGTTCACGAACGAGGAGGCAAAAGCCATAATCATGTTGCCGTTATGATCCCTGCAAATGCCCCCACCTCCAGCTGATCCTTGTATATTTCTACTCCCATCGGTGTTCATTTTAATCCAAGAGTCAGGTGGTTTTTCCCACTTTACCAGCTTGCACTCAATAACAGGGGAAAGTTGCATAATTTGAGAACAAATACCTTACCAATCGGCAGCCCAATTCCTGTTAACCTTAGTCTTGGATACAATCCATTTGAGGTGGATGATAATTTGGTAATGAATTCTCCTAATTGAGGTGTTAGAGTCCCCGTATCGAACAACGCTCCAAGCCTTCCAAATTTTCCAACAAATAATCATAGGTGTGACTTGAAGTAGAGTTTGATGAACACTATTCTTTGGCTTGGTACTCCACCACCTTGTAAGCATAGTCGTGATAGAAATTTCTTCCCATATCACGCCCAACGGACTGCCAAAAATCTTCCAGATATGTGAGGCTATTTCTCCTACCATGAATGTATGATGTAGGGACTCTATCTATGGATTCCTGCAGCAGAAACACATGGATACAATATTCTGGCTAAAAATGGGAAGAACATCATCAAAAGGCAATTTGTTTTTAAGGATTCTCCACATAATGAACGACATCTTAAATGGGAGAAACTTGTGCCAAATCTTCATCAACAAAGGTGATCTATCTTTCCTCTGTCTACCAATGTTCCAGGCTCTGAAGAAGTAGAAAATGTTCCATTTACATTAGGCGTCCAAATAGGCACATCTGGACAATTCTGATCACCAATAGGTATAGTGAGAATGTGCTCCGTGGGAAACTCTGGAAAGTGCATATGTTCAATGTTCCAATTACCATTATTAATCAAGTTTTTGACCATTTGATTGCCATGAATTTCGCCCACCAGTATGATCCTAGAGATTGCACCCATATCTGTCCAATTATCCCACCAAAGATTACTATCTCCAGCATTTATTTTCCAGAACATCCTATCTTCCACTATTTCCCGAAATCTCAACATATTCCTCCACAGTTGCGACTGGGTTGAAATAGATAGCTTGGCCACTGGTGAGAAGTATTTGGAGCTGAGGAAATAAGACCACAAAGACTTACTAGTTCTAAAACACCACCATCTTTTCATATTGAAACTTTCACTGATATCTTGCAACCTTTTGAAGCACAATCCTCCCTCATCAGTATAACACAAATTAGACCAAGAACTCCAATGGTATTTCTGCTTTCCATCTTTTGAGCTCCAAAAGAATCTTGCCATGTGTTTTTCAATCTCTTTGAAGACTGTTTTGGAGGTTCAACAGCAGCTAGAAGATGAATAGGTTGTGATTGAAGGACATGTTTAATTAAAATGGTCCTGCCTCCCACTGATAATAGTTTACCATGCCATCCAGTTACTTTCTTCACTATCTTAGCTACCATCTCGCTATAATATGCAATCCTTTATCTTCCCACATACAAAGACATCCAGGTAAGTAATAGGGAAATTAGCATGCATATAACCTGTCACTTCCTTCACTCTAAGAATCTGATTGTTTGTAGATTTTGGGTTAATCAGAAAATAACTTTTATCTATGTTAGTCAGCTGCCCAGAACATTTATCATAGTTTTGCAATTGACCTATAACCAGCTCCACAATCTCTTATTACCAGAAGTGAAAATCATGACATCATCTGCATATGCAAGATGTGTCACTTGTGGTCCTTGACACCGCATACTGAAGCCCCTAAAATGATTTATGAAGGGTAGTTTATTAAGCATTCTTGATAGAACTTCAGCCCCTATAACAAAAAGAGCGGGGGATAATGGGTCACCCTGCTTTAGTCCTCTGTTAGAATGAAAAAATCCTTGCCTTACACCATTGATCATGACTGAGTACCAAACATTGGAGATGGATCTCCACACCAAATCAATCCAGCATTTAGAAAAACCAAATCTTCTCAAAACAGCTACCAAAAAGTGCCAGTTGACTCTATTATACGCTTTAGTCATGTCTAGCTTGAGAGCAACATTACTACCAATATTCTGCTTCTCCATACCATGAATGATTTCCTGTGCTAGTAAGACATTTTATGTAATGGATCTCCCCTTGATAAAATCCGATTGATTATCAGAAATAACTTTGGAAAGTAATGGAGTCAATCTAGCAGTCATGATTTTGCTAATTATTTTATTGGAGCAGTTACTGAGGCTGATTGGTCTCATTTCATTGAAAGATGTTGGGTTTTCTACCTTAGGCAAAAGGACAAGGCAAGAATTGGTATAAAACTTGGATAATTCAGCCCCATTAAAGAAGGATTGCACCACACAAATGAGTTCCTTTTTTATAATGTCCCAGCAATTCTGAAAGAAGGAACCACCAAATCCATCAGGCCCTGGTGCACTGTTAGGACTTGTGTCAAAAACCGCTTTTCTAATTTCTTCTTCCTCAGGAATTACACATAGTAGTTCATTATCTTGATGGGTAATAATCCGACTCAAGCAGTCCAGGTGATGATATTCTGGTTCAAATTCACCTTGGAGAAGCGTAGAAAAATATTTAATAGCTTCTCTAGAAATATTTTCATCCTCATTAATCCAGTTACCATCTGAGTTTTGGATTCTTTGAAGCGTACGTCTTCTCCTCTTCTCATTAATAATAGCATGAAAGTATTTTGTGTTGGCATCCCCTTCCTCCAACCATCTGATGTTAGCCTTCTGCTTGAGTATGGATTCTTCATATTTCAGCCACTTAGTATGTTCAGCTTGGGCTTGATGAACCTATGCTCTGTAATCCTCCGTGTCATTGTCAATATATTCTGCCTCTAGAGTTTGCATTTTCATCTCCCATTCTTTCACCAATTAAAAAACATTGCCAATCTGCTCCTTAGACCATTGGCTCAGTTTTGACATGGGTAGCTTTATCCACTGTTAACAAGGTGCCGATTGGGGAAGTGATTCTTTGTAATGCACTCCAATTGAAATAATGCCATGGTAGCTCAGGTAAGTGAATCCAAATAGGAGCCAGAGATGTTTCCACATTAGGATTGAAATCCTTCGTCCATCGTACCACACGCATAGGTGAGCCTAAAATCATCAGATTGTCCCTAAAGTAGATGTTCTTGAAATCATCCTCATTTGTAAAAGAGGTGAAGATGTGTTTCCCATTGTAATGCCCAATTTTAATTGTTCCCCTCATCGGAAACCTAGCAGCAAAGTCCCTCCGAATATCTTCAATCAGAGCTCTGCCATGTGAAAATTTCCCGATAATAGTAAGCCTACACACACTCGCAAGCTCCTCCTCTTCCTGTGGTGTGAAATAGACTGTTGGTTTTCCTTTGTAAAGTTCTGGCGGTCGAAATTGTAAGACAGACTTCGACGGTAACGGTCTACTCGGAACAGCCAGAGTAGAGGCATAAGAGGTGTTTGAAGGGATCTAATTATTACCGATCTGGTGGGTCATTGCGGTGTTCACCGCCGAGTCCGATGGTTTCTATGTCGGGGAAAAAGGGAGTGTGGGGCGCGTCTGCAATATTTCATTATATCCTTAAAATTACTGACAATTCCTTTTCATTATATCCTTAAAAGGGAGTGAGAATAAAAACATACATGTAACTAAAGAGAACTTTATTTATCTACTTAGAGAAAAGAACTTAATTAACAGCAAGAGGAAAGAACTTTACCAAACCATTTTATACAATAATATGATCTCTTTATCCAACATTCTTTTCCATTACCTGAAAATATAACTTGCCTAAATTCATAATACATACATAAAGTCATAAAACAATCTATCTAGTCTAAAAAAAGGACTCCATATTTTGGAAATATACTGCTGATGGATCCCTTGGTATTAATTCAGCTTATAGAATTGTCTTACCTCATTACAACAATAAATCATAATAACCAAATTAAAACTATAAATGGTTAAAAAAAACTGTAAACAAGCACAAATTCTTTCCCGCTAGCTTGTCATGACAAACTTCTAACAACCAAAGTGCTCGATCCATGGTAGAGGCATTAATTAATTACTCCAAATGTAGCATCCATATTGAAACCATTAACCATATTTTATACACTGTCAAACTGCATCTAACTTCTGGGATCAATTTGGACACCATCCTCGACCCTACAAAAATAATCCTTACCAATGATGAATAATGAATCCATTAACAATGATAACAATAATGCGAAAAATTAATGGACCTGGAATTTAGTCACTGTTTCTTTTCATTTAAACATTGAAATTTTGATCTGGACCTTAGGACTAACTCAACCCGCAGATGTGGGAACTCAACACCTCCCGCACGCCCAAAACTAGATATTTGGAGCGTGGACAATTAAAGATGGGACCAAACATCGTATAAATCATGAATTGGGATGTGCCTGACTCTGATATTATGATAAGAAAATGAATCTTAGACGTAACTCAACCCTAAAAACCTAGCTCATGAGGTGAGAATTGTCCAAGACCATATAGAGATGCCAAATAACCCATCACCGCGATATGGGAAGTCAATGGTGGCTAAAACAAAACAGTGGCTAAACATTAAAAAACAATGCTTTCGGTAATAATTAATAACAGCTTATCACCCCAAATTGCAATAAGAAGCTAAGAGCTATAGAGTTCATTGTCATGACTAATGATAAGTAAAGAGACAACAAATTAAGTTTATTCCTTGGCTAACCCCAAGAAATTGAATGCTGCTATAATGATAGTTCCACATTTTTTCAACAAAACGCCCCACTAATAGCAGCATTTGATAAAATAACAAAATCAACAAAAAGAAGACAGAAATATTGTCAAAAACCTGAAACCAAAGATCAGGAGGAGGACATGCAGCAGCCACCTCTGCCACCAGAATCTGAATCCTGGCCAGGAACTATGATCCTTGTTCCCTTGAGAGATTGTGACTTTGCGTACTCTGCACCTTCTTCTGCAGTGAGAGTTTTCTTGCCAACGATTTGATAGATTTCTTTTAATATTGTCATAAATGCAGTCTCGACGTTGGTGGATTCAAGGGCTGATGTTTCCATGAAGAAAAGATTCTCCCTTTCTGCGAATTCTTGAGCATCTTCAATTGGTACTGCTCGAAGACTTCCTAGATCACATTTGTTTGCGATGAGCATTATAACTATGTTCTTATCGGCATGACCCCTTAGTTCCTCCAGCCATCTAGCCATATGATCAAATGATTGACGTTTTGTCAAGTCGTAGACTAACATTGCGCCAACTGCACCTCGATAATATGCACTAGTCACTGCTCTATACCTGACAGAATTTTACTGTTAGAACTATGACAACACTATTTCATGTTATGGGAAGATATAATCTGGTAATTCACAGCCTAAACTATACTTAGCACTAAACCGATACCTTATATCATTTGATCGCTCTTTCCTTTTTAGGACGTCCCAGAATGTTGTCACTTCTCCGAAAAGGGTAACCATTATTCCAAAACTACCCATTCTAGAAGCTTATTAGAGCTTCTTTTAATGATTACTTGTAAAAGGGCAATGTTAAAGAGCACAGAAAGCCTTCTGGCTTACATGTCATTTTTTATTTTGTTTGCTCATTTCTCCTTCACCAGTAGTCCAATACTAGCATTACAGTCGAGCATTTTCACATTCTGTGTGAGTTATCTTATTTGTTATTTAGATTGTCAGTGTCACCTTCAAGCTTAACATATTTGCACCTTTTGGCTTCCACCAGTACTAGAATTTATGTATTGCCTTAGCACATTACTTAATAAGATATACCAGCTATTTGTAATAACTTTCTTACACTTTAAATATGGAAGCTATTGAACTTTTAAAATTAAAATTATTTTATTAGATATGAATTTCTTAATTTATGTTAGTTGCTTTCATCAAAATAGGAATAGCATCATTATCTTTTTGTAGGATTTCCATTCATATAGGGGTGTACGTCAGTACGTGTTAGATATTATAATACTTGGGATGTATCTGCAGTTCATAATTTCTGTTTTTTTTTCTTTTTCTGGTGACTTTCATATGTAGTCTTAAAGTGGCTTTGCTTGTATAGGAGCGGATATATTGTGCTAATAACTGTTGCGTTTTTGTTGGCTTTTGTTTAGAGATAGGGGCAATGCCCAACTCTAGATGAAAAGTCAACTTACAGAGTCTGCCATTGAAAAAAAAAAAAAGAACAAAGAAAGTGTCCCCATTTCTTTGTTCTGTTTACTGTTTAGAGATAGTCAATCTTGAATACCTTTGTGGTTACACCGTCTTTATTTTTATTTTCTATTTGTGTTTTATTTAAGTTATTTCTTTTTCACTAGAGAATGCATTCCATTTAGTACTGACCAAGTCTTTATTTGAACTTTTTTTTTTTTGGTTTCCCACCCGGTGTCCGATACTCATATTGGGGCCCGACTAAATCCGGATTCGCGCCGGAAAGTCCCACATTGGGGGTAAAGCGCTCCCTAACAAAAGCGACTCCATACCCAGGGACTCAACCCAAGACCTCTGGTTAAGGATGAAGGAGTACTTACCACTCCACCACAACCCTTGTTGGTTTTAATTGGACCTTGCTTTCAGCTTTGTGGCTAACCATGAAGCCATAACATGAATGTCAAGAAGGATATCATATTGCTGCTATATAAGTACCAGAGCTGCCTACTCAAATATGCAAGATACGTCTTAGCTCTATCTTTCTCTTCTCCTAGTATAGTTGGTTGCAAAATCAAATTGAGAAGCTTAGGGAATTTGGGACAATAACCCCTACTAGCAGCTGCTTTGGCAATTTGCGTAGCAGTCAGCACTGTTATTGCTGGTTATTCTTATGGTTATACTTCTCCCTCACCTTCTTAAAACTCTAAGAAGTACTATAAATTACCATCTCCGTCTAACTTTAATGTAGCCGCTCCTTACTACAAAAATCCAGGAAAAATCTGCTGAACATTCTTCATCGCACTATTACTACAAATCACGTGTTCCTTCGAAGCACGACTATTATAAGTCGCGTATTCCTTCAAAGAATTGCTGCAAGTCACCTGCTCCTTCAAAAAATTACTACAAGAAACATGCTCCTTCAAAGAGCTAGTACAAGTCACCTGCTCCTCAAAAGAACTACTACAAATCACTAACTCATTTTAAGCACTACTATAAATCACTATCCCCTGCAAAGTACTACAAGCAGAGGCGGATCCAAGATTTAAATTCTATGGGTTCAACTTTTAAGATTTTTAACATTGAACCCATTATATTTTTAAAATTATGGGTTCAAATCTATTATATTTGTAATTTTAATGAATTTTTACACATAAATTTCTATTCAGCATCGAAAGTTATGGGTTCAATTGAACTCATAACTAACACACTGCATCCGCCTCTGACTACAAGTCGCCAGTTCCTTCAAGGTACAACTACAAGTCGGCATCTCCTTCAAAGCAATACTATAAGTCGCTAGCTCCTTCAAAATACTACTACAAGTCGTCTGCTCCTTCAGGGCATTACTACAAGTCACATGTTCCTTCAAAGTAGTACTCCAACTCGTCGACCCCTTCAAAGAACTACTACAAGTAGCCAGCTCCTTCAAAGAACTACTACAAGTAGCCAGCTCCTTCAAAGAACTACTACAAGTCGTTGACTCCTTCAAAGCACTACTACAAGTCGCCATCGCTTGCAAAGTAAATATTATAGGTCACCTCCACCAGTAAAATATTATATGTCACCAGTTTACTACAAATCTCCATCACCACCAACTTATTATGAGAAATCGCCTTCATACTGTAAGTCACCTCCACCCCCTCCAAAGTACTATGAGCAATCACCTTCTTACTACAAGTCACCTCTACCCCCTTTAAAGTACTATGAGCAATCACCATCTCTTTACAAATCTCCACCACCTCCACCAAAATACTATGAGCAACCATCTTCATACAATTCTCCACCACTAACACCACCAAAATATTTCGAGCAATCACCAACTTATTATAAGGCTCACCTCCACCATATTATAAAAAATTTACGCCTTCCTATAATCTCCTCTACCTCCACCAAAATACTATGAGTAATCACCTACAACCTACAACGCGCCACCTCCACCAAAGACGTATGAACAATCACCATTATACTACTCACCGCCACCAACAACAAACTACTACAAGCAAACTCTGACCTATGCCTCACCTCCTCCACCTGAGAATTATGAGCAAACAACTACCTATGCTTCACCTCCACCCCCATCAACACCTCCTCAACCAAACCATTACTAATTTCTATCTCCACCATTTTCATTACTTTTAACTCCTCTTAGTCCTCCAATTTTGAGCATTCCATTTCCTCTTCCAAAGGTTAATGTATTGTTCTCGAAATGATTGGTTGTGATTATTGTGTGTTCAATGTTCTCTTCTTTTAATAATTTTTACTATGTATTATTTTAGATTTGAGTAAGATCCTCGAGATCGATCTCCATCAGTTTGGCTAATTGTGTCACTTTTTGGTGTATCTCTTCAAGATTCTACTTTTCTTAATTATACTCTCTTCTTCTTTCTCCGATATTGTTTGTTTTAATAGGCCTAATTCTCATTTATATAAGTATATCTGGAGGACATATATTCCAAACTCTTAGTTGAAGAGTGACCACCTAGAGTTTTCTTAAGGCAAGAGATATATATTCAACAACCAAGCAAAAACAGAGTTACATCAGGGGAACACCCCTGGTCTCTAAAGAAGAAGCATCAGAATAAAGAACAGATGCTAGACATGAAGGATAGGAATTCCAAGTTACACGAGTTGCATACAATAAAGTTATCCGAGCAAGAGAGTGAGCCACTTTTATTAGCATTCCACCTAGTTGTCTATATACACCGGAAGCCTAATTAGTCGTTCGAAGTAAAACTCTAGTAGCTATTGCCCTGAAAAAGTTTAATACACTAGGTGCCTACAGAGTATCACTTCTTAATAGTCAGATTATTTATTTTCGCATTACCCATGCTCATAAACCATGCCGAGTTCTTTAATTGTTACTAAATTGTTGAGACTTTTCAATTAACCATTGAACAAGAGTTCACTAATGAAAATATTAGTTTTCTCACCCTCCCCACCACCCTGACTTCAACATTTATCCTTATGTAATTTGACAATTTTTACTTAAATCCCGGAGCTTGTAAGGTCTGTCAGAAAACAATATGAATGAACCTAAACTTATAATTGAAAAAGAACGAATCTATAGTCATGCTATACAAATTAATTAGGATTTCTTTTTTGTAAAGAAAGTGTAAAAGTAACATTGGTAAATAAGGAGGAAGGAAATGCAGACCTTTCTTGGCCAGCAGTATCCCAAATCTGTGCCTTGACGGTCTTGTGATCAATAATTAGAGTCTTTGTCTGAAATTCAACCCCAATTGTAGCTTTTGAATCCAAGCTGAATTCATTCCTAGCAAATCTAGCCAATAGCTGTGATTTCCCTACTGCAGAATCTCCAATCAATACAATCTTGAATACATAATCAATCTTTTGGTTGTAATCTCCATATAAATTTGACATTGTTTACCAAAATCCCCTCCTTAAACAAAATGCTTCTTTTTTTTTTAGCCTCAACCAATACCTTTCAAATCTTCAGATTTTAGCATATGATTGATCCAAATTTAATAGAACAAAATCCCAGTCGGTATATATATGGCAAATTTATCTTGAAATTGCAAAGAGACATGAAGGGGTTCAATTTGGATTAGGGTTAAGCTTAGGGTTTGAGAAAAATGATCAGAAAATTTTGCTTTTGGTGGGAATGTTTAGCTTCCTCCATGCATTCCTATGTTAGAGAAGAGAGAACTTGGAAAGACCAACGGTTAGTGCGGGACCCATTAACCATCTTTTTGAGTGCGAAGCAAAAAAGTAACAAAAAAGGATTCTTTTTTTTTTCTTTTTCTTTTGACACATTTTTATTTTAGAAATTATTTAAAAAGAATTCAACAGGAATTATTTAATCTTTAATATTTTTGTTGAACTTTTTAAAGGTATATATGTGGAAATTCACTTGAAATAAGAAAAAATTAAAACGAACACGTCGAACTCTCACCATTATTTATTTAAAAGGATAATGTTATACTTTTTATATTATACTTAGTTTACATGTCTTAATTTTTAAATTTCTTGTTCAGTCAAACAATTTCAAGTAAAATGATAGAGACAATAACTTTAGAGGATAAACATCTTATGACTTTTACCCTAATTTTGCTTATAAATACTTTTAGCTTTTCAAATGCCTAGATATGTACAAAAGTATATATAAATTAATTGGGTAAACTCTTTTTACTTGGATAATTTCTTTTTTTATTAGAGACACCCAAGTAACCTCTTTGAGAAGATAAGACATAATTTGTTTTTCAAGTGCATAGATAGTCATTCTCAGGGATGCTATTTAGAGATTAGTGAGTATTTATTTTATTCTGAAATTTTAAAATAAAAATCTTAATTTCAGGACAACTCGGGACATTTTTATCCTGAAAAATTGAACTGAAAACGTGAAATTCAGGACATACTGGCTAATTCCTAAATAGTGGTCCTTTAGAGTGACTACCTGGTGTCATTTCTACCATATAGTATATGTTAATTGAGCGGGCTCTTTACGAAGGAGCTTTTGCATCTATACCCGATTTTGATATCACAATTGAACCTATACCCACTTTGTAAAAATATTTGCAAGCCTACCCACTTTACGATCAACGTTAGACTTATCGGGTTTGAAGTTTAAAAAAATTAGTCTTAAGTGAAAAAAATTGCACTTCAGATGCACTTAAGGCGAAATAGGTCTGAAGTGCAACCAATGGTTTCATGCACTTAAGGCCAATAAGTCTGAAGTGAAAAATTATTTTTCAGATGCACTTAAAACCAAAAGGTTTGAAGTGCAACAAACGTTTTCCTACACTTAAAGCCAATAAGTATGAAGTGACAAATTGCACTTCAGATGCACTTAAGGCTAGATCTGAAGTGCAAACAATGGTTTCATGCACTTAAGACCAATAAGTCTGAAGTGAAAAATTGCACTTCATTTGCACTTATGGCCAAAAGGTCTGAAGTGCAACAAACATTTTCCTACACTTAAGGCCAATATGTCTCAAGTGAAAAATTGCACTTTAGATGCACTTAAGACCAAAAGGCCTGAAGTGCAAATTGTCAGAAATAGAAATTTGTTCTTCAAATTTTAACAATCCAATATATATACTATTTAATATCTAAATCTACTCCAAATGGTCAAATTTGAAACATAACCTCCAAATATCATCAAGAACAAACCTCAATCATCAATTTGTCAAAACAATAATAAATCTAACGAACCCATTTTGCAATTAAGAAAAAAAAAAATCCTAAGCAATAGTAAAAAATAAAGCGCCACAACAGCTCATCATTGTAAAACATCATAAACTATCTTAAATATGTTTCATATAAAATCATTGTTACCCAAAAAAGAAGAAAAGAAGAAGAAGAAAGAGGAGGAAAAAAACTAAAGTTGTTTAAACATTGGTACAAATTAAAAATAAAAATAAAAATAAAAAGTGGATTCAGGCTAAATGGGGGCGATCAAATAGGACGTCCCGTACAATTTTTACATTCACTAAGTGTAGAACATGTTTCGGCTTCTCACTTTTTCTTGACATCTCTAGTTGTTCTATATACTCTGAACTTCTCTTTGTCGGTTGATGTGGTGTGTAAGAAAATTAGGGGGCGACCAAATAGGATGCCCCGTATAATTTTTACCTCCACTAAATGTAGAAGATGTTATTTGGGCTTCTCACTTTTCTTGACATCTCTAGTTGTTCTATATATTCTGAACTTTCCTTAGTCGATTGATGTGGTGTATAAGAAAATTAATTATAGTACAAAATTTCGTATTGGGTTATACAATACTTGATCAAGGATAGTTAATTCATGTATTATTTTATTCATTAATTAATTTATGTATAACTTTATAGATAATACGACATGGAATAACAATACAGATATTAGCTATACCAAAATTAAATTTCGTAAAGACAAAAATACCCCTGCTATTTTCATTTTAGACTAAATCAAATGCTCAATATTTCTCTTTTCTCTATTTTTTTAAACCTTAAAACCAAATGTCATAACTAAATTATATCGGAATAGTGATGGCGTCTAACCCAACCAGTGTAAACACAACTCAAACTGAAGATCATCAAATAATAATAAAATAAGAATACAAAATTTAATGCAAACTATCTCAAAAACTGATAATGCAAGTCATAAGCTACTAAGAAATAAAATGCAATATTGGAGCGTTAACGTATCCTCAATGCTTGCTCCTGAACTCCGCAACATATGGGCTCTAAATTCTTCGCGCAAGGTGTATAAGCGTAATATGAGTACAACCGATCCCAGGTACCTAGTAAGTATCAAGACTAACCTCAACAAAGTAGTGACAAAGTTTTAGTTAAAGATACTCACTTTATATAACCGGTACAACTCATAAGCATATATAATAACAGAGAAACAATCAAGGAATAACGAATATCCATAATAAGGTGCACAGTCAAAGAGGAGGATAATAAGCATGTTTTTCCGGATAACAGGTCAAAATCTTATACAAATGTACCAATGTGGCATATAAAGGAGATATGCAACAAATAGTAAAGACTCAAAGTTTACATCAATTTGACACTCTCTAAGTGTCCAATAACCTGCTATCAAATTATATGCATTTTTAAAATGCATGAATACGCATATGTAAATGATATGATTAAGTGTCTGCATGAGTCTAGAATGTTTATGCATGATAAAAACTCAAACTTAGTACCAAACTGATGCAAATGGTCTAACACAAATTCATGTGTCCATTGCGCGCACAATGTCGGTGCAGAATTTCAGTATTCAGTGACTCTAGAGGGATGGATCCATATCCACACACAGTCGGTACATAAATCATATGCCCGAATAAATATCTCAAATACAGGAACGTGAATCCACATACCCAACAAATGTTTCCATAAAGAACGTGAATCCACACGCCTAAACAGAACCTCAATACAGGAACGTGAATCCACACGGCCAAATTGTCTCAAATGAATGATGAGAACTATGTATATATATATATATATATATATATATATATATATATATATATATATATATATATATATATATATATATATATATGTGTGTGTGTGTGTGTGTGTGTGTGAAGATTGAACCTTTTTTTATACTAGAATAGTTTTTAAAGCTTGTTTTGACTTATTTAAGTATTAATTGACTAGATTCGAGTTGTTTGGGGGCTTGTGCTAAAGGGAAAACAGTATTGGAGAGTTGATTTGTTCCTGAAAGAGATAAGTATCTTGGTTAATATTGATTTGAGCGAATTAGGTTATAATTGGATATTTTTGCTACATGCTATATATGTTAGGGGCAACGTATACTTCATTGGTGGAATTGTCATTTGATCGAACACATTTCGTCATAATTGCCAAGGAACGAGTGGCTCTGATACCAATGATAGCCTAATTACAGGAATTCTACAAAGAAGTCGAGGATTAATCAACTGAGTCAAGAACCTTACAGAGAAGCTTGAGAATATCATCAATGGAGATGAAAGAATGAAGATGAAACATAAATAGAGAGTTGAGAGAAATTGGATATAATTGTAATAGCTTTCTTATTGATTTTTGTAATCTGTACAATAACATGCTTTATAGTGAATGAATCTATTCGTATTATATTGAGTCGATTTTGTTCCAATAGTGCTAACTAACTTGACTTACTGTAACTCCCCTAATCAGCTGTAAATAACATAATTGCTATTACTGACGAGACATCTAACTAGCTGCAGCTTCATTTGTGTATCACATATTCCTAAGCGCAATAATATGATTGCAATTCTAATCCCTAGGAGTAATACAATTCTGTTAATCAAGGACAATGTTGTATTCTTGGAATGGAAGAGCTTATCTCACCTAAGCCTAAATCTTCATGGCAATTCTGTTGGATCTAAAAAACTTTTTGGGAGTTATTGGCTGGCCCATAGTAAAATAAGGTTGTACCACCCACATATCCACTGCTTTAATGAGAACTATAATATTATATCTCGATATACACGGAGTTCAGATAATTACTTGTAATGAATTCATAATTTTTTAATTACTTCTTTATTCGATGTAATCAATCAGACTTGACGCCCATGACTAAGAGCCTGTTTGGATTGGCTTAAAAGCTGGTCAAACCAATTTTTAAGCCCTTTTTAGATTTTTGGAGTGTTTGGCAAATAAGAAAACTACTTAAAAAAAGTTTAAAAGGGCTTAAAAAAGCCAAAAGCCACAAGTTGGCTGACCCTGACTTCTCCGTTTTTTGGCTTAAAAGCCATCTTATTTTGACCAATGAAATTACTTGTCCCTTATAACTTTTACTAATCCCAAAACTACCCTCATCAAATAAATCCTAAAACATCGAACTACTCCCACTTTCTTCATTTTTGAAGCCTCTCCTCATCTTCTTTCCTCTTCTTCTCCTTCATCTTCACTTGTTCGGTATTTTCACTCAAGTTTTCAGTGGAAATCGATCTTCTTTATATGCTTTTTCTTTGAGGTATGGGAATATCCAGATTATCCCAAACCTGGTTTAAGGCTTTGCATTTAAAAACAATATGGTAAAAATCTTTTTGCAAGTTTTATGTTTGGTGATGGTCCGCTTATGTAGAAATCGATATTTGACAGAATGTTATATAATAAGCAGAGGAAGATGTAGGTTCTTGATTTGTTTTATGCAATAATTTTATCTTTTTAACAGAAAAAATGCTTACCAGCACTTGTTTACCAAACACTTCAACAACTTTTTTTAAGCTAGCGTTTGGCCATAGATTCCCAAATTTATTCTGAAAAATCTGATTTGGCTGAAATTTGGTTTGAAGATGAAAATGTGTTTGGACATCTGTTTTGGGTGAAGTTTGGTTTGGAAAAACATGAAACATGACTTATACCCACAAGTTCTAAAAACTATCACAAATATCCAACAATACCATTATCAATAACATTCATTATATTATCGCAAACCATAGTCCTGAACATTAATAAATTTGATACAAAATTATCATTTTTATAATGAACTACATGATACACTATCAGATGACCGAGAAGACGAACCAACATCGTTACAAAATAATAAATGGTGGGCTCTTTTATAAAATATAAAAGTCTGGGGCAATTTTTAAAAAATATAATAGTGATATTTTGGACTGAGCTGGTTTTGGGATTTGAAATTTGGAATTTGGCCAAAATGTAGGCAAAATCTATGGCCAAACATGTATTTGCCAAATAAAACCCAAGTTTATTTTGGTAAAATCTATGACCAAACGAGTCTTAAGTTTCAGCACTTTTATCCAAACATGTAATTACTTATTTATAAAATAAGCTCCTGCACTTAAAACCTGCTTTTAAGAAAATAGTTGTGCTTAAAAGCTATTTTTTTCCGCTAATCCAAACGGGCTCTAAATTCCAAACACCGTCCTCTAGCTTGCTAAGTTTGCATCTGCGTAGTATATGATAGAACAACTTCAAGTCACCGCAATAGGGCAGTCATGTGCCTCGGTTGTCCTCTACTTTTGTCACGTTTTACCCCCAATTTTGCTATCACCATTCCCAAGGCAACTAACAAATTCAATGTAAATAAAATCTATTACTATATATTTCATCCCCCTTCTCATATTGGACAATTTAAAGGCAAGAAGAGAAATTACCCGAATTTTGTGCTCATTGAAATAATAAAATGGCAACTGGATAAGGTTCCAATTATAAAGAAAATGACACGAAGGTCATCCAATGCAGTTAGAGCTTTGAGTCATATTCTCTATATAATAATAATATTAAATTCTCTATATAATAATATTAAAGAATATGTGCAACTCGCAATCATTGACAAACTTAGCCATCCACATGCTGGTTGGTCCATAAATGGATCATAAAAGGAAAAACTGGGATCCAACACAAATATGAGAAAAGAAGTGGACACTTATGCTAATTCATACTAATTAATTACGAAGGGCTTTCGGCTTATAAGTCGCGAGTTCAAGATTTGGAAGTAATCATTAATATTTATATTAGAGTAGACTATCTATATTACACTTTTTGAGATGCGGTCTTTTCCCGAACCCTGCGTGAGCAGGGGATACCTTGTACATCGAGCCGCCATTTAAAAGGGAAAAGGAATACATGTATAATAAAGAGATAGTTATGAACTAAACTATGCCTTTCCCACTAATTTTGTTGTTTGGAACCTTGTTGGTTTAGTATCTAGACCACTTTTGCCCCTGCTAACTGCTAAACAGAAACATAGCTTTGTTTCTTCCATTTCTCCTTCTTTTAAAGGAGAAAGAGAGACTATTGTGGATGCTTGCTTCAACCTCAACCTTTCTCCATGTACAGAAGAAAATCAAACCCTTTGATTGGAAACTGGCTTCTGCATAGCTGCACATTTGCAGTTTGCCCTACAGTCTGTAAGAGTCTGCAAATTATGAGATAAATGTGTGAGGAAAAAAAAAAGTCAAAAAGCTCGAATATTAAAACTTGATAGGTTCAACTTTAAAGTTCTTATGGGTACATAATTTAGTATTTGCTAAATTTAAGTAATTATTCACATATATAAATTTATGTTAAGTGTCTGAAAACATTAAGTTCTTTTGAATCATAGCAGACTCCATTAGACTCTGCTTAGAATTCAAGGTAACAACTCAAATAGTAAGTTATGAGAGCAGTCCAGTGCACGAAGCATGCCGCATTTACGCAGGATCCGGAGAAGGGCCGCACCTCAACAGAGTGTGATATAGCAGCCTACCCTAATATATTTGATTAGAGCAGAGAGTTTGGAATTATGCCAGGTTAATTTTTCCCATAATACCTTGTACTGTTTTTGGAGGTCTTTAATGTAATCAACAGCCAAATCTAACATGTCTGCTGTTTTAGTTTGCTGCCAAAAAAATGAATCATAAACTTAGTGAGGTTCCACACATGTCCCAAAAAAGAGAAAACAAAGACAAATAGGTATGGATAACCTACCTTCTCCATGTTTGGGACAAGCTCCTGCAGTTTCCTCATTCTTTCACTAATTCGAGTTCTTCTTACCTGAACAATACCACCATATAGTTTCATTCAAGAATTTAGAGTAAACAAGTTGCAACGCTAAAGGGAGCCTTGGAGCAACGGTAATGTTATCTCCGTATGACCTATAAAATATGGGTTCGAACTAGCCACTAATGCTTGCATCATGGCAGGCTGCCTACATCACACCAATTGGGATGCGGCCATTCCTTGGACCCTGCGTAAACACACGATGCTTCATGCACCGGGCTGCCCTTTTTTTAAGTTGCAACGATATCAGATTTATTCACATCTAGATTCATGATTTATATTTCAATCAACGAAACTGACAACAATGAAGATCGGTAACAGATTCAAAAAAGTCGTACCCTCTCGGCAATGCTCCTTGGATGAGTAGCACAACCACGCTTGGCACGGATTTTACACGGAACGATCTCTTGGAGTTGCAATAACTTCTCCATTGCAGCTATTTCAGCTGGTGTCTTTGGTAAACTTAAGTGGTGTGACAAAATTGGAGTCTGATTTCCAAGTTGTCCAATCTGGTTGCACACAAGAATGTGAAATCCAAAAGTGTTTTAACTTCTATAAACTAACAGCATAAAAGAATTTTTACACTATAAGATCATAGATAACTTCAAGTAACTGTCCATACAAAGTGATTTTAGTAATCACGAAAGTAATAGCTAGTTAAATTCAATCGAAAATCGAGATAATCCTAATGCATAGATGCCAAATTATACCTTAGCCTTGCCACTCTTTTCATTTACTATCAAGAACTGGATTCGTGAAAAATAGAGGATCTCCATTTGACTTATAGCTGCGAAAGAAAAGCTAGTCAAAGGTATTATTCTCTTACCTGAGAATTAGCAAACAACTTCTCTTCATTATCCAGCATCTCCCTTTTGTGGCCAGTGAAGGACTCCTGAAAATCACTCCAAGAGGCAAATGGTAATCCAGAATTGTAATATTGAGTTTCTGAGTTTCCATTTCCGGACTGGTCATCACCAAGGCTAGTTGTTAGTCTGCTGATCTCATTCTCGACCTCGTTGATTCGAGACAACATCCCCAAGGAAGAAGGTGAAACTGTATCTCCATTGGCACCATTTACCGTTCTATAACCTCCAACACCACTACCTGCAAATTAAATTGCTGGTAAAACATTTAACTAGTTGAGAACGACGATTAGTACCACAACAACAACCCAGTGTAATCCCACAAGTGGGTCTGGGGAGGGTAGGGTATACGCAGCCTTATACCTACCCTGGAAGATCAGAAATATGATTTCCGATAGACCCTCGGCTAAAAAACTACGATTAGCACTTTATTAATTGCACCTTTTCCCTTTATAGAAGTCTTAAAAGAACATGAAAAATGAAAATAACAACACAATTAGGAATCTTTTTACATAGCAAAGTGAAATAAAGCAATCCAATTGGAGTATATATAAAGGGTCAAATTGCCCCTATTGAATATTAGTATTCATTTAAGCAAAGGGATATGTTTTCAACTCATCAACTTCTAACAAAAGTACAATACAAATCTTAAAGTGACTTTCCAAAAGAAGAAAGAAATGAATGCATCAACAATAAATAAATAAATAAATAAATAAAATAATCAAACAGTACCATTTTGAGAATTGAGGTGAGAGAATAAGCCAGCAGGGGAACTGTTTTGTCTCATAAGATTTGATCCCAATTTGTTTTGCCTTTGACGATCCATTTCCATTGAACTGACAACCCTATACCCATTTATTGAATTATGCCTTGGATATGGAGGTGGCAGCTGTGAATTATTCAAACCAAGACTGCTACCAAGATTCAATTTTGAACCCAAACCATTCTTATAATTCCCATTCTTGACAACTTTATCAGTGAAATTTGCAAGAAAAGAAGTTGGAGCTGAACTAAACCTTAACAATCCAGAAGTAGTACTACTGTTCCGCATATTGCTGTTTGCATACTCTGACTCCATGTTTAATTGCTTTTCTCTCTTCTTTAAAACTAACCCTTCTTTAGTTTTGGTATATGCAGGGGAATTACCATACATTCCTTCACCTTTTTTGTTTTTTGAATATCCAACTTTTGTGCAGGAACGTTGTTGTGTGAAACAGCTTGTTTGTTTAGCAGTTTTATGGGATAGAAATCTTCAAAAACAAGCAAGAAAGAATAGTTCTTTTAGTAGTTCTTTTTTCTGAGATATGTGTAGCTTTTTTTGGAGTGTTTAGCCATGAAAGAAGAGTAGCAAGTATGGGAAAGGTGACAAATAAAATTTGGATTTGTTTTTCTTAGTAACTTTGGTTGATATTAAGAGTACCGCTTGACAGCTCAGCTGTAGTAGTATTTGTATGTATTGTTGTTAACCCGTAAAATGGTACGATTGAATTTGTTTTTTTAGATAAGTGAATTAATTTGATCCAAAAAGTAATAAAATAACTGATGAAATATAAAATACTTAGCCTTAAAATATAAATGAAATGTCAGAACTGATGAGTCCGGAAACAGAGTTTCCGGACACAATAATGATGAGATCAAAAAGTGAGAAAGCAAAATGGTAGTATTAAAATTCTATATAGAATGTAGTATAAGTTAGCCAAAAAATCTGTGTCCCTTACAATGATCATTGAGCTTATTATTTATAGCTATGAAGAAGGTACTTGGGTCGTGCCCTTCTTTAATGTTAATTACGAGAAGTATTGATGAAGACGTAACGGTGAACATAAATGTCAAATTCTCTATAACGGGCCATTGCTCTTAATACTGTAGAATATTCCTCATTGAATGCTACCGGGCGCAGAATATTCAATGCCTTCATGAACGTTATCTTTTCCGGCGACACACGGGATAGTTGCGTCCGGTTTTTCGTCCTCCCTGCTTAGGTTCCACGTGTCCCCTTCTTGGGTGGCCACGTGCCATAACATATTTTACCTAATACAGATAGCTTCCCTGCTTTCCGGTGGCATAACTTTGTGTTGTCGGGAAGTTGGTAGAAACACTCTTTTGGCAGGAATTACAATAATTCCTTTTGAAGACCACTGGCGGTTGATTAGACGCCTATCTCTCCGTATTTAATACCCCGAACACACATCTTCCCATGATTTAGCACACCCTTTGCCGGTTATCGAGGTAATCTTAGCCAAGGATTTAACCGCCAAAACTTTACTTATACGTATCAACTTCCCCCCTTGTGTTCCAACTTCCTTCATCTTATTTCGCCTATTGAGTCTTCATCTTCTTCAAACAGAAAAAATCCGTTCTCTTTTTCGATTGCTTCCTCCTCAAAACGTACTAGCTCTTCAAAAGGCAAAAACAAAACCGACGACTTTGTCGCTCCAACCGTAGACTCCATCATACCAAAAAGACTCAATACCGCAAAGAATTTTGAGGAGAAATTTCCTTTTGCTAACCCTCGTACATGGGCTGTTAGAAGGTACCCTTCTTTCACTCGTCCTTCCAGTATTCCCGCTGTGAAGGAAGATTGTCGTTGCCGTGAATTGGATATCATCGCTCCTGATCTATCGGAGAGAGTGACCCTTCCAAAGGAAGGTTTTACATACTTTTACACGTATCTCTTTACTTTGGGTGCGTTTTCTTTGAGTGGAGAGCTTGATTCCATGATTGCGGAATTTTGCCTCCGCTATCAGGTGTGTTTGGCACAGGTAAGTCCTTCTGTGTGGAGGACGGTCGCCTACCTTCGACGCTTGTGCCAAGAAACTGGAGAAGAGCTAACAATTAGCTCACATGATGAATCTCTACTCCCCCAAGATTTTCCAGGAGGGGGGGATGATAAATCTCTGCAAACGAGGTCACCATGCTTTGTTGACTAGCATGAATGATGATAGTGACCGTGGGTGGACGAAATGGTTCGCGGCGGATGCCACTAGAAGTATTATTCCAACAACGGCTTCATCCTTTCCGGCCGCTTGGAACCGCGCTCGTAAGATCTCTAATATTCCTTCTTTCATTAAATATTCTTTTATGGCCGTGTTTTCATTCTTCGTATGTTTTAGCTACTCGATGGGTCCCACCGGTGGTGAAAGGTTTAGACTGGTGGGTTCAAAAAATTTTGGACATCACAACGCCCGACACCCGCTTGTGGAAAGAGTTGGCCCTGAAATACGGGTGGAAGGCCAAAAATCATGGTAATTTGAACTTACCCCGCTTCCATATTTCTATGCTTTGCATATCGATTGAACCCTTCTAACTTGTTTATGAAATTAGGTCTACCTGTGGGCTCTATTACTGTCCCCGAGGAGGACGTTTTGGCTGATCTCGCTGATGCAGCGAGGCTGCTTCAGGAAGCTCTCCTTCTAACCGGAATCTTCGGGCCTGTTTTAGGTGCAACCACATCTTCACGGAGTCCTTGGCCAGAAGATAAGCAACCGAAAAGAAGACGTTCCTACGTGGCCGGGGAGAAGAATAAGCGGGCGAAGACTGCTGTCCCCGGGCTATCTCTGGTAGTAATGACCCCTGGTCTTCCTTCCGGGCCGGTCATAGACACTGTGATGATTTATGGTGATGAAGAAGCTAGTGATGAGGGAGCTTCTCTTCATATAAGGCGATGATCCTTATCATCTCAACTGGATGTTCAACCTGTTGAGACAGTCATACCAACCGAGGATGATGTCTCGGCACTTTGGGGAGAATTTGATTTGGTAGATAATGCCAACTTCCGTTCCCGGGCCCCAATTGTTGTGCCCGGTACTGCGAGGCAGAGTACTGGGTCCTTGCCATATTCGGTTGGTGAGTACCCAACATCCAGGGGCTTTTGACAAAGCCGTTTCTCATTCTTCTACCCCATCAACTTCATCACCACCTTTTCCAATACCAGCAATTGCTACATCACTTCCATCTTCATCCATTCTTCCACCAGCAACATTATCTCCAGCGGCCGCACCTGACCATTAAAAAGGCGTTCCTCTTCCACAGTCCCTAGTTCATGGGAATTTGGGGAAACATTATGTTTTCCCTTTTGAAGATCCTCAGAGGGGGAGGAATGTTACTCTTTCGGTCTCTACTGGGTGCAATCTTCTTTCCCGGCCAGTGGAGCTTGCTAACTATCTGAAGCCTTTGGCTTTAGAGAAGGATTGGAAAAATATTCAGACACTCTCTCGAGAGTGTTTGTTGAACAAAGCTATGCATAACGCCGCAACGGTATGTTTCTTTCTACCTCTGTTATTTCTCCTACTTTTGAATGAATTTATTTTAAGTTTTACCTCTTCTTGTTTTGCAGGCCAACTTTCTTGCTTCTAAGGGCCTTCAAATATTGATTCATGAGAAGGAAGGACTTACTTCTGAACGGGATCAATTTTTGGTAGAACGGGACCAAACCATTCTCTGTCTCTCATAACTGGAAACCAAAGCCACCATGGCCGATATTTTAAAAGCTCGTTTACAGCAAAGCGAGCAAGAAGTGATAACCCTTAGCCAAGAAGTTGGCCTGTTGAGGGCTAGATTTGATGAATCCAAGGCTAAATGGGCTGAATTCCAGGACGCCATTCTTATTGCAACCGAGCACGAGGCTGCTGCTGCTGAAAGGGTAACTAACTTGGAAACAGCCTTGAACTCCAAAGTCGAAGAGCTTGCTGTCGCGGGGGGAGAAACATTCCCAGCTAGAAGAGAAGTACAGGAAAACTATCGAGCATAACAGGCTCTTTAGTTTAACAGTTCGCGAGCTTGACGTCAGCCTTAAATCTGTTAAGTCTGCTCGGGAAAATCTTTCTGCCGAGATAACCCAACTCAAAGAAGAACTCAAGCGCCGAAAGGCTTCCCTTGTTGTTGAAAACACTTACACCATGTACAACATGAGGAGAAAAACCTTGGAAGAAGCCAAAGCTGGTGTCATTGATATTGATGCCGAAATTGCTAAGGCACACGATCTTGAGTTAGCCGCTAAGACTGGCCTTCTATCGAGGTTCGATGTATCTGTCTCATCTGGTTCTGGTTCCAAATTTTCAGGAACTGAAGAAGAATCATAGGGCGACGATATTAAAGATCAGACTGGGGGAAATCTCGAGCCATCGATGGAACCATCTACCACTCCCGGGGGCGAGGACACTTCTCTTTATCCTGGGCCCGGAAGTACTTCAGTTTGGCTTTACTTGTCTTTTCCCGTTTCATACTTGTAACATTTTGGCCCGTTCGTGTAAATAAAGACATATTTTCTTCTTTTTGTTTAAGTGCCGTTTTAGTCTTACTTTCATTTGAATATCTATGCAAGCCTTTAACTTTTGCATTTGCTCAAGTATTTTGCGCATGTTGTTCAATTCGCGCTTTACTATGTGTAGCCTCGGATGCCTTTTCTTTGAAGCATTTTGATTCCGAGTATTATCCTTTTTACGTGAGGGTTTTTATGAATATTTGTGCAAGTTTCCCTTTTACATGAAGGTCTTTATAAATATTTGCGCATGTTTCCCTTTTACATGAGGGTTTCTATGAATATTTGCGCAAGTTTGCCTTTTGCGTCCTCTTCATATGCGGCTTCGAGGTTTGACGTGTGGTTCTTCTCCTGCTTTTGAGGTTTTCGCATCGTCCCGGTTCCGACCATAATTGTTTTTAGCTCGGTCACATTAGAATTCTCTAAGGTGACCATTCTTTAACAGTATTACCACTTCTTCCCGGAGGTGTCGGCAGTCTCCAGTCCGGTAACCGTTAGTGCCATGGTATTCACACCATAAATTGGGATCCCTATGGCTTGGATAAGATCTCATAGGTCTCGAGAATTGTGCCTCTATGATATTTCTCATGGCTGATACCAACTCCATCACACTAATGTTGAAGTTATACTCTGATAACTTTGGGTAAGAAAAATCTCGCGCCCCCGAGATTTCTTTATCCTGCATCGATCTATTGTTCCAGCCACGATCGGTCCTTCTATCAATGGTGAACTTATCTGTTGTCCGGAAGCTCCTGCCACGACCTTTTATCCGCTCGTAGGGCAAAAACCGGCCCCTTGAAGTCTGTCTATCCATGCCAATATCATCTTTCATTTTTTCTCTGTTCTTCTCTCATCCTTTGGTCGACGATGGAAATCCAACATGATCGTCTTCGATCCTTATTTTCGACTCGTACCAGTTGTGGACATCTGCCCAAGTCGTCACCTGAAACTCGAGTAGACTTTCCTTTAACTTCCGGGAAGTGTCTGAACTTCTCAGATTTAAAACTTTGGTGAACGCTTCAGCTGTCCATTCATCCGGGATTGCCGGTAGTAACATCCTTTCCTTTTGGAACCGGGTAATGAACTCTCGTAATAATTCGGATTCTCTTCGCGCAATCCTGAATATGTCAGATATTTGGGCTTGTACATTTTTGGCACCGGCATGAGCCTTGATGAAAGAATCTGCGAGCAGCTTAAAGAAATCTATGGAATGCTCGGGCAATAATGAATACCACGTTAAAGATCCTCTTGTGAGAGTCTCACCAAATTTCTTTAGCAACACAGATTCAATTCCATGAGGATCCAAATCATTTCCTTTCACCACTATTGTGTAAGTGGTAATGTGCTTCTACGGATCTAAAGTTCCATCATACTTTGGCACTTCATGCATTTTGAACTGGTTCGGGATTAATTCCGGGGCTGCGCTCGGTTTATACGGTAATTGAATATACTTCTTCGGATTTGGGCCTTTTAATACTGGTGGTGCGCCTGGGATTTGATCCATGCGGATGTTTACTTCCTTCATGAACCGAAAAAGTTCATCCTTGAACGGATTGTTCTCGTTGTTGAGGCTGGATCTACCCCCGGCCCCGTCGGAGCCAACTTTTCCCCTAAGAGTGTTTTTTCAACTCTCTGCGTCGTCTGGTTCGCGGGAACATCAGGAGGAACTGGATCTCGCATGTTTGCATTATTTGAGGCACCCGATAGCACCCAGTTCAGTCATAACCTGATTCTGCCGCGTGATATGGCCTAGAATGATTGCATGTTGCTCTTGCAGGACCCTTACCGCATCCGCTACATGCTCCTCATCAGCATCATCAAGAGTTGCCTCCCGAACCTGTCAAGGGTACCGCCTGTCACGTACCGGTGTGGTGTCGTTCCCCTCATTGCAAGTGTCACTGATTGAATCCTCGAAATGAGGCGGTTCCCCTTGAATTTTAGGGTTGTGTGTGCCATTAACAGTGTTATCTACCATTTATTGTGATTTTTTGCTAAGACAAAATAATCAAAACTTGTTAGTAAAAAAGGCAAGGATCAATTTAATTACACGACTGTCTAGGCCCCACGGTGGACGCCAAACTGTTTACTCGTAAAATGGTACAGTTAAATTTGTTCGTGATTTCTAGACAAGTGAATTAATTTAATCCAGAAAGTAACGAAATAACTAATGAAATATAAAATACTTAACCTTAGAATGTAGATGAAATGTCAGAACTGCCGAGTCTGGGAACAGAGTTTCCTGGCGCAATAATGATGAGATCAAAAAGCGAGAAAGCAAAATGGTATTAAAATTCTATATAGAATGTAGTATAAGTTAGCCAGAAAATTCGTGTCCCTTACAATGATCATTGAGCTTATTATTTATAGCTATGAAGAAGGTACTAGGGTCGTGCCCTTCTTTAATGTTAATTATGAGGAGCATTGATGAAGACGTAACATTGAACATAAATGTCAAATTCTCTGTAATAGGTCGTTGCTCTTAATACTGTGAAATATTCCTCATTGAATGATACCAGGCGTAGAGTATTCAATGCCTTCATGAATGTTATCTTTTCCGGCGACACACGGGATAGTTGCGTCCGATTTTTCATCCTCTCGGCTTAGGTTTCACGTGTCCGCTTCTTGGGTGGCCATGTGCCATAACATATTTTACCCAATACAATAGTTAGTTAGTTGATTTGGTTATAGTAAGGTTATCTTTGTAATTAGCTAGTGGTAGTAAGTGGAGTATTTTCATACATGTATATATTGGGCACAATACAGAAATACAATTGGATTTATATTCCCACTTTACTGTTTTCGAGAAGCTTCTGTTGCTCTCTATCTCTCGAATCTGTTCCTCGTGAGCTTGAGTTGTTGCATCAATGGCAGCTTCTACTCACAATTAGTCTCTTAGTTTTGAAATGGTATCAGAGTTAAGGCTCAGTATTGGCTCAATTCTCATTTACTCTCATCATTATCATCCCTAGTTTCTGTTAGATTCGAAATTGCAAGTCAAAATTAGGGAACCCTAATTGTCACCCACAGTCTCTCAAAATTGTTGATTTATTCACTCAATTTCACTGATTAATTCATCTTATATCATGGTTATAGATGGCGATACTTCGGATTCGACTAATTCACTAAATGCGAACAAGGACACATTGGATTCAACCAATCCACTGTGCATGCATCCTTCGAAGAGTGCCGGATCGACACTGGTGCAGGTGTTATTTGACGAAACTGGTCATAGATCCTGGAGAAGAGGCATTCTCAGAGCCCTTTCAGTGAAAAATAAGGTTGGTTTCATTGAGAGGCATATGGCAGTATTGAGTGGTTCAAGGCAAGACTTGTGGTGAAAGGATACACACAACAAGTTGGAGTAGACTACACTGAAACATTCTCTCCAATTGTCAAGATGACATTGTTAGGACTTTGATCAGCATAACAATTAAAAGAGGTTGGGACATATTCCAATTAGATGTAAATAATGTATTCTTTCATGGAGATCTACATGAAGAGGTGTATATAGAAGTACCACATGGACTGCAGGTTGAGGCTCTTGGTCTAGTTTGCAAGTTAAACAAGTCCATGTATGGACTGAAATAAGCAAGCAAATAATGGTATGACAAGCTGACTGAGGCACTATGCACGAAGGGTTTAGGCATTCAGAAAATGATTACTCATTGTTCTGTAAGAAGGATGACTCTTCAATTGTGTTTGTGGTTGTCTATGTTGATGATGTAATACTTACAGACACATATGTTGAGGAAATTAAGGCACTAAAAACTTTCCTCCCTGATCAGTTCAAAATCAAGGATCTAGGGAGGTTGCATTATTTCTTGGGACTGAAAGTGTTCTACAAAGAAGAAGGGGTCCTCATTTCACTGAGAAAGTTCACTACAGATTTATTGAAAGAGTATGACAATAAGTACACTACTGTCTCTTCTCCTCTTGACTGTACTGTAAAGCTGAAGGTAGAAGAGGGACCCCTGTTGGCACATCCTACTCACTATAGAAAGTTAGTTGGTAAGCTCTACTTTCTCACCAATACAAGGTTGGGCATTACCTATAGTATTCTGCACTTAAGTCAATTCATGAAAACACTTAGAGAGCCTCATCTTAAAGTTGCCTTCCATGTCTTGAGATATCTCAAAAATGATCCAACCTTGGGCATTTTCTTTTCCAACAGCTCAGATTGTACTGTGAAGGCCTTTTGTGATTCAGATTGGGTTGCATGCCCTGATTCTAGAATATCAATGAGTGAACACACTGTCTTGCTAGGTGATAGACCTATTAGCTGTAAATCCAATAAGTAGGAAACAACTCCCTCTCCTCTGCAGAGGCAGAATATAAATTTGTAAGAAAGGTGGTTAGAGAGCTAGTTTGGCTCAAAAGATTGCTGGAAGAACTGACAGTTCCTTGCCCACATCCTATTTTATTTTTTTTGTGATAGCCAAGCTGCAGTATACATGACAAGAAACCCAGTATTTCTTGAACGTACCAAGCATATAGAAGTGGATTGTCATTTTGTACGAGACAAGCTACAAGATGGACTAATCACCTTGCATCACATCCCCACAGATGCTCAACTAGCAGACATACTTATCAAGGCCTTGACAGGGATCAAGCATGCCACCATTCTTGGCAAGTTGGCGTGAGTTCCTCACCTCCAACTTGAGGGGGTATTAAGAGTACCACTTGACCGCTCAGCTGTAGCAGTATTTATATGTATAGTTAGTTAGTTGAGTTGGTTAGTAAGGGTATCTTTGTAATTAGCTAGTGATAGTTAGTCGAGTATTTTCATATGTATATATATTGGACATAATACAGAAATACAATTGGATTTTTTTCCCACTTTGCTATTTTCCAGAATCTTTTGTTGCTCTCTTTTTCAATCTCTCTTTCAAATCTGTTCCTCATGAGTTTGAGTTGTTGCATCAATGGTAGCTTCTACTCACAATTAGTCTCTTAGTTTTGACAATTGAAATGGAGGGCTGCAAGAAATTAGAATGACCTCAAAGTAGGGTGTTTGTCGATCGGTATAGTATGATATTTATATATTTCAGTTCGGTATTTTCGGTATTCAGTTTCTTAAAATGCTATATCAATACTGTACCTAATTAAATTCGGTATGGTTCGGTTTTTCGCTTTTCAATTTTGGTTTATTCGGTTCAGTAATTTCGGTTTATTCGATTTGTACTAACTAGTGCATAGAGCCATAGACTGTAATGTTCTTAATTAAAGTACTCAAACGTAAAAAATGAAAACGTTTGTTGACAAAAGTTTTGTCCAAAACCAACAAATATCAACCCATAAAGAGAAAACTGTACATCTATCTCTCTCTATATATATATATATGAGGGAATAGATATGGTGACTTAGCACTTCTGTTTGGCAAGGATCCTATTTATCTTTTTTCTCATTTTTTTGCATTTTTCTCTTATCTTTATTTAAGTAAATTAGCTCAATAATAGCTTGAGTCTTTTTGATTCCCCTACTTTTATTATACTCAAAATGACACCTTCTTAACTTTCTTCTATCGTTTCAAAATGATACCTTATTAAACTTCCTTCTACCGTTTCAAACTCTTTCCCTTCCCCATAATTGCTTATTAATTAGATACATTAACATCTCATATATTGTGTTTAAATAAATAGCTAATGTGTTTAGGCACCCATTGTTAGCCTACAAAAGCAGATTTAGAAGATGGAGATTAGCCACCGTAATAAGCATTTCTATGAGTTTTGTGAAAAGGTATGAATTTCTAATTTTCTGGTGCTTCTGAATAAACTAGAAGCTATAATTATGTTCTATTTTAATAAGTTCAAAGGTTTTGCTTAAATACTTAGGTTTCAAATATATAACTGTTATCATGAACAATACGTAGTCGAGAGAAAAGCTATGGCGATTTGGAGATGTAAGATTGAATCAAAGGTGGAGCTTATACATTGAAGTAATACTCTCTATTAATTATTATAGTTTTTTGCAATAGCACTGCAAGTGTTTATATAACCTTTTCTCTTTTGGTGATAGATCTGCCGAATTTGGGAGAGCATATTTTTTGGTTTGAAGAATATTTTGATGTAACTATTGTGCGAAAATTGGATATATTCTGAGAAATACTCTATTTCATCTTTTCTTGCAATTGTTTAGATGACACTATCTCAGGAGAGCAACTTTATTATCTCCACCTTATTTTCTATATATTTATTACTCAATATAATTTTCTGATTAGGTCCCATATGAAATATTAATATTTTGAACCCCAAGTTGTGTTAAAGTTGAGGTTTTGTTGTAGGTGTGACAAATGATGCAAAACTTTGCCGATGCAGTGGGTGAAGTAGTTGAAAATCGATTTGCTCTTTCATTTCTTGAAGTGAAGATATGTTTCAATAAATTAGTACTCTTATGATATTCCTGTGATAGTGTCTTAGTGAATTACATTATTTTCTTATTTCTTTAATTAAAGTAAAATGTTTTGCTTTGTGGAGTTCTTTCTATTTGTTTATTATTATTATTATAGCTAACTTCTATTTTCTTTACTGTTTTTTTCCCTTTTAAATCTGATGTTCCTTCTACCTTATCTTTCCATTTTTTCTTCCTTAATTATATTAATTAAAATATTATATCAAGAAAAAATGACGTTATTCATTATTAAACCAAAAAACACAAATATCGTTTTCTCATTTTTAAATTTTTTTCTCAACATTGCCGCCCAACAATACGTAACTACAATATATACTAATAATATCTATACATAATTTTAGTATATATATATATATATAATGAGGTGGCACCTCTCATTGGCCAAGGATCTTATTTACCCTTTTTTTTGTTTTGCATTTTTCTCTTTTTTATTTATTTAAATAAATTAGCTCAATAATGGCTTGAGGCTTTTTGGTTCCCCTAAAAGTACTCCGTTTAAAAACTCAAAATGTTACCTTTTTAAGCCTTCTTCTAATGTTTTAAACTTTTTCCCTTCCCCATAATTATTTATTAATTAGTTATTTATCATTTTGCTTAGTAATTACGTGACACAAAAATCTTTTTTCTTTTATTTTTAACTTTCGTCATTAAAGCTCAAAATCTCTAAATATATTTATTATTATTATTATTATATTACAACAAATGATACATTATTTGTAAATAATATTTAGACGAAATGAAATGCAAGTGTGTGTGTGTGTATATATATATATATATATATATATATATATATATATATATATATATATATATATATATATATATATATATATATATATATATATATATATATCCTATTTATCCTTTTTCTCCCTTTTTTGCAATTTTTTCTTATTTTTATTTAAATAAATAATAGCTCGAGTCGTTTTGAGTAACTTTTCTCTTATTTAGACTCTAAATACTTTTCCTCTCTTCTCTTCTCTAATGTTTATATGAATTTGATTGAAATTCAAAAAGTACACGTATTTTATGACTGTTTATTATCACCTATGTTAAATAAATTTCATATGTACCTATTTATTTAGTGGATAAATAAGAACCAATTAAAGAGTTTAGAAACTTCAGCTATTGTCCATGTCAATACTCAATTATTTTACGGTAATGCAAGTAATAAGACGACGTCTTTTAAATTGATCAAGTTATCCATGATGATAAAAAATTCGATTTGTGACATAATCAATTTCTATATATGCCTATGGATAAAAACTATCTATTTTATCTCAAGTAAATTCAACAAAATATCATTTAAAATATTATCCAATTAAACTGCGCAAAGCGCGGAAAAATTCACTAGTAAAGGAATAAATTTGATCCTTAGAAATGTCTTGTTACTTGTTTGGAGTTAATTGATAAACTTAGAGAATAAAGAAAAATAAAATTTTAGATTTCTTATATTTATGTTATAATCTATAATATGTTTATTGTGTAATATAATATATATTTTGGTACGGTATCGGTATGTTGATATTTTATTTTAAAATACCAAATACCAATTTTTGTTAACAAATTTAAACCAAATACCATAACGAATACCAAAATACCAAATATCAAATTTTCGGTTTTGGTACGGTAATTCGGTATTTACCAAATTATGCACAACCCTACCTCAAACTTCGGCACACATTTTTTAAATATTAATTATTGAAAGAGATAACAAGATTTTGTAATAAACCTGTTGTATATTTTTGTAAAATATAAATTGAAGAAAGGGGGAAAAAGAACGTTTTGTTATGTGTGTGCTGCAAATATGGGAACTAGAAAGAAGAAAGGTTGAAGACACGTGACTGCTAAAAGCTTTTCTTTTTAGTTTTAACTCGGTATTTCGTATTTGTTTTGGAATTCTAATTAATTTAAATTCACACAAATAAACTAATTAAATGGGAAAACCTTCTTAGTTCTTACCAGAATATTTTCTATTTTCAGAGTAATTTAATCCATAAAGTTATCTGCTTAACGGTGATGGTTGCATTACTCGTATCAAGTGGAGAGATGTGATGGCAATAACTTTTCTTTAACTAATATTTTATTATCTAAAATTCGTGTAATTACAGTACTACAAATTCACTAATGTCCTTTTTTAGTGAAAAAGAAAACATATGTAAATTCACAAATTTCCTTAACTTATAGGCACCGCACGGAAAAAAACATATGTAAATTCACTAATGTCTTTTACTTATAGGTACTGTATAAAAACGAATATACGGAATAAGTTGGGTTATGTCGGCATGTAATATTTTAATATTTAAAAATATAAACTTCAGCAAATATAATACTATAATTGGTGAAACATAGAAAATTTGTTTAAGTAATATCAAGTAACAATTTCGCTCATAAATTCAACGTTTTTTCTAATTTAAATTTCTGTCTAAATACAAGTTCAAATTCTAAATACTTTTTTCGATATAACTTCAAATAAATTTTTATCACCTTGAACCAAATATTGTCCAAACACCAATTTAGATTCTTTTGCTTTTTCCTTTCTGGGCATGATGAAAAGATTCTTAGACTGTACAGATTGTAAGGAAGAAATAGAAAGCAGATAAAATAAGTTTTTAAAAAATGAATAAAAAAGAATTTGAAGATGCTCATATTTATAGAATTAAAAACTAGATTCTCATTCTACTGTACATAATACAAGCACTTCGTATTTTATCGAATCATAATTGCTATAGCATTACGTGCAGAGGCGGATTCAGCAATCGATGACTGCGGGTGCCACTATATTTAATTAAAATTTACCACTAGTCAAGGACATTAAATTAGGTTGTATATTTTGCTAATTTTCTATTTTTTATTCGATTTTATTTTGAATTAATTCTATTTACTTTATAAGATACATGATAACCAAACTAAAAACGTTTGCTCCTTTATTCAAAATCAAAGGGAAAACAACAACATATGGATAACAGAAGAAAATAATTAAAATTATATTTAAATAAAAAATATTTAGATCTAGAAAAAGCAAAAGGAAGCAAATGTTTAATGTATAGTAAAAATGGGGTCGTACAATGAAAGGAAAAACAAAGATGAACAAAATTATAAGAATTTAAGAAAAAGATAAGAAAGATTAACAAATTGAAAAAGGGAACGAGTAAGGCCGAGAGGGAAAGCAAAAGCCCATTGCCCATCAATAGCGCCGATCGTGGGTCTTGTATGTCAAAAGCGGCTATCCTACCATGGCACCTATCGTAACTTTGTGATTTTGGTTGCCACTCCGTGCATAATAATCATTATTTTTGTGAAATACCGGTATATATAAGAAATTTTACCCGAACGTCCGGATGACATACCATCCCGTCTCCTTTACGTAGTTCCGCCCCTGACTACGTGTAGAGTTTGATAGACTATTTTATGACGATGATAATAGGTACGTAAGGGAAAAATGGGTTCTCTGATTGCATAGATCTGGCCAAAATACTACCATAATTAAAATAAATAAATTAAAATTTGGTTTGAGTTAGTAAGTTGTCGTTTTTAAAATTTATAACTTATAAATTCAAAATCTTGGGTTGCCTCCCAAAGGTAGTGGCTGGTATTAGGTATGTTTTCCCCAAATCATTAGGTTGAAAAGGAAGGATTCTATTTTGCAGAAAAGAAAAAAATTGAAAGCATCTATAGAATGCAAAAATTTAATGTTAAAAAAAAAAGAAAGAAATCCGAACACATTGGACTTTCGAGAAAAGCAACTCCCAAACAACTCTTTTTCTTCTTATCTAGACTTTCCACACTCTTTTCACTAAGGACAAGAACCCTTGCAAGAGACAACAATCGTTTGAAAGTTTTATTAAAAGAGCACTTCAAAGCGATGCGAAATGAACACCATATCATAGTCTAAAAAAGCTTTTCCTCCCAAATAACCTGCATTTCTCACCCTAAAAATCAAATTAGTTTCTGATAATTTATTATGTTGTATATAGCATGAATAATCCATAAAAATAAAAAAAGGTTGCATGAAAGATGTTCTAGATAAGCAAAGGCGTGTATATATATATATATATATATATATATATATCAGTGACTTTCACTCCTCATAGAGAGTTAGAAATGGCCCTTTTTGATTAGCCTGTTCCCAAGAGGGAGAATATCTCGATCAAATAGAGTTTCCTATCCTACGTTTTTTTTCCCCTGTTACTTTCGTAGATACGCCTTGGATGAGCGGACGAACGCTAAGATGGAATAGGCTCGTTATATATATATATATATATATATATATATATATATATATATATATATATATATATATAATAATAATAATAATAATAATAAGATCACGATTATTATCCCCTTATGCTAATTAGATAATTGTTTTGACTCTATAGATAAGACGCAAAGAGTAGGCAGTTAAGGCTGCTAAACCAAAAGAGAAGTTTTGACTAAGTAGCCATGAAAGTGAAATGGAGGGAACATCAAAGGGCACGCATGCCTAATCCGATAATAAGACTTGTATGTAGGTCAGCCGTTTTCTCTACAGTTTGTATTCCCAATTCTATACCAGTATATTCTTTTATCGCAATCATACCATTGCCGATTAAAATTATTCCAAAAGTCAAATTCTGAATTTCTTTCTACTTTTTTTCTCTTTTATTCTCAAGTACTCAACGAATGTGCAAAATCTTTTATTATTCTTTTTCTTTTTCTTTTTACACTAATGAAGGTTTAGCGGGTCGTCTGACTTATTAGTTTAATGAAAATAAATTTATCTAAGCCTGTCTGTACGTTGTTGATTATTAACACCCGATCCTAAATGATCGTGTGTAGGATAAAATCGATTTATATTAAATAATCGAATAATAGAATGACACGTGGAACCGGAAACAGACAGAAGACGAAACAAATGGAAACCAAGACCGAGGACAACAGTTTCGGTTGGCACCGGGCAGACGCCGAAGGGAACACTATCAACGAGGGCAAACGAATATTTGCCACCAGATGACATTCAATGGAAAATATTCCTCAGTATTAAATACGCATCTGTTACAGAGAATTTTAGCATTTATGATCTACCGTTACATATTCATCAATGACCCCCCATTATTGTCATTTAAGAAGGGCTTGATCTTAGGACCTTGTTCCCTAGGTATACCTATAAATAGGTACTTCAACAGCCATGGTAAAGGGACGAAAATTCTGACAAACTTATGCTACACATTAGTTTAAGCTCAATAATTCTTTATTTTCTGTCTATCAATATTTTTATTGTTGCCTTCGGAAGCCCTGCTCTTGAAACCAAGTTCTCTGTTGTCTTATCTTGATTTCAACGCTAAGTCTTGATTTTTATTTAATTTATTTATCATTTTGGGATCAAATTGATTCACTTGTCTATAAACCACGCTATAAATTCAATTGTATCGTTTTATGGGTAAACAGTTTGGCACCCACCATGGGGCTTAGACAATTGCGTAATTGAGTTGATCCTTACGTTTATTACTAATATGTTAGATTCTTTTATTTCTTAGTAAAAAATCATAAAGATGGCAGATAATGATGTCAACATCGCGCATAACGTTAAGGCACGGGAATATCCACCTCGACACGAAGATTCGATCAGTGGCACCCGCAACGAGGAGGACGTAGCCACGCCAGTCACCATGGCAGAAAATATCCATGACACATACGTGAGATGACTCCTGATGATGCCGAAGACCATCACGTTGCAGAAATGGTAAGGGGCTTGAGAGAACAACAGAAGGCCATCATGGGCCATCTCTCACGACAAGACCAGGCCATGACAGAATTGAGGCAAGTAACAATGCGAATGGAAGAGGTCCAGCTCTACCCGGTGCTCCCACAAATCAAACAACACAAAGGGTTGACAACAACACCCCGAGGGGTGAGGTCGATTTCGACGGGGCCGGGGGAGCGGCAGTGGATCTGGTAACAACATCGAGAATTATCCTTTTAAAACCTAGCTCATGTGATTTATGAGAGAAATAAATGCCCGAATAGACCAGATTCCAGGCGCACAGCCAGAGTTGAAGGGGTCGGACTTAAAGAAATACACCCAGTTGCCGTTCAAATCGAGCGCATCACCAAAGTTAATCCCGAAGCAGTTCAAAATGCATGACGTACCAAAATATGATGGGACTTCAGATCGTCAAGAGCACATCACCACCTATACAACGGCAGTGAAAGGAAATGACCTAGCTCCGCACGAGATTGAATCAGACCTGCTGAAGAAGATCGGGAAAACTCTCACAAAAGGGGCCCTGACATGGTGTTCACTTTTACCCGAGCACTCAATAGATTCCTTTGAGATGCTCACGGATTCCTTCATCAAGGTCCATACCGGGGCCAGGAAGGTACAGGCCCGAAAGGTCGACATATTTAGAATTGCGCAAGAAGAATCTGAATTGCTGCGAGAGTTCGTGACCACATTCCAGAAGGAAATGATGATGCTACAGGTCGAGCCGGATGAATGGGCAGCTGAGGCATTTACTAAGAGGCTGAACCCGAGGAGCTCCGACGCTTCCCGAAAACTGAAAGAAAGCCTGCTCGAGTTCCAGGAAACTACATGGGCAGATATCCACAACCGCTATGAATTAAGAAGATAAGAATAGAAGATGACTAGCTCGGTTTCCTGGCATCAACCAAGGGTCGGGATCAGCGTTCTTCTAAGGGCCAATTTTTGCCCTACGAAAGGGCCGAAGGACGCGGCAGAGGTTTCCAATCGGCGGACAGGTTCGCTCCCGGTAGGAGAACCGATCGTGGCTGGAATAACAGGTCATTACAGGACAAAGAGGTATCAGATTCCACATATCCCAGACTGTCTGAGTATAATTTCACTGTCATTGTAGTGGATCTGTGGCCAATGGGATCTGATCCCAGCCAAAGTGATCCTAATCTGTGGTGTGAGTATCATGGGACTAACGGCCATCGAACTGGGGACTGCCGACATCTGCACGAGGAGGTGGCGACGTTGCTGAAAAATAGCCATCTCAGAGAGTTCTTAAGTGAACGGGCTAAAACTAACTACAGCCGCAACCAGGATAACGAAGAGCCATCGAAGATAGGAGAAAATCCTCATCGACTAACGATCAACATAATTTTCGGAGGGGGGTGGGGGAGGGGAGGGGGAGGGGGAAGGGGAGGGAACGGGATAAATGGTGTAACCTTTTCAGCAGCAAAAAAGACAAAGGTATCGGTGACTCATAGCAAGAGATTCTGAGAAGTCGTCGAGGACGATATCACCTTCACAGAGGAGGACGGCGATGGACTCCCACTGTCGCTCAATGATGCCCTGGTAATTTCTCTTAATGTTCTAGATTTTAAAATTAAACATATTTTGGTGGACCCAGGAAGTTCAGCCAATATCATTCAATGGATAGTGCTGGAGCAAGCCAAGCTAATCGGGAGTATCATTCCGGCTACAAAGCTCCTCGCCGAGTTCAACTTAGCAAGTGTGACAACCCAAGGGGAGGTCCTGCTCCCCACAAATACCGAAGGGGTCATGAAGACTACCTTGTTTGAAGTAGTAGACAACGACATGGGCTACAACATTATTCTTGGCATACCCTGGATACACGAGATGAAAGCTCTGCCATCAACATACCATCAACTTCTGAAATTCCCAACTCCAAATGGAATTAAACAACTTAGAGGAGATCAACCGGTGGCAAGGGAGATGAATGCAATCTCGGTTTCTAGCAGTAAAAGGAAGGAACATGCGGCATAACAATCATAGGAACCGATGCCCGCTCACGAACCAAACAAAATTAACAAAGGGGAGGAGCCATCGGAATCCTATCAGGTACCAAGGTATTTTCAGGCACCAGAAGAAACGGACGCAACCAAATCTAAAGTATCCTGACTGGCTAGCTAACATAGTGGTAGTTTCAACAAAGAATAATAAATTTCACATGTGCGCATATTATAAAGATCTAAATAAGGCGTACCCAAAAGACTTGTTCCATTGCCAAACATTGATCAATTGATTGATGCGACGGCCGGGCACGAGCTAATGAGTTTCCTTGATGCCTATTCCGGGTACAACCAAATCAAAATGAACCTGGAGGATCAGAAAAAAACTTCATTCATAATGAACTTTGGCGCATATTGCTATAATGTGATGCCTTTCGAGATTAAGAGCGTCGGAGCCACTTATCAAAGGCTCGTGAACAAAATGTTCAAAAATCAAATAGGGAAAACAATGGAAGTTTACATAGATGATATGCTAGTTAAGTCTTTGAATGCAGGTGACCATATGAAACACATCTAAGAAAACTTTGACATCATAAGGAACCACAACATAAATCTTAACCTGAACAATGTGCATTCGGAGTAAGCTTCGTTAAATATTTGGTCTTCCTGGTGTCACAAAGAGGGATTGAAATCAATTCCGATAAAATTAAATCCATCGACGACATTCCCGAATAGCTGACAAATGTAAAAGAAGTTCAAAGGTTGACTGGAAGATTGGCCACTCTAAGCAGAACTATTTTTCGGTCTTTGAAAAAATTCCATAACTTCTTCTCACTTTTGAAGAAGAAGAACAACTTCGAATGGACTCCAGAATGCCAACAGGCCCTAAAAGACATGAAACGGTATTTATAGAGCCCTCCGTTATTATCAAAAACAGAGGAAAGTGAATAGTTCATAATTTACTTAGCGGTCTCGGAGGTAGCAGTAAGCGTCGTTCTAGTCCGAGAAAACGAAGGTACGCAATCTCCTATTTATTATGTTAGCCAAATTTTAACGGGTGCAGAAAGTCGTTACCCACATTTAAAAAATTTGGCCTTAGCTTCGTAGTCATCGCTCGAAAGCTTAGGCTTTATTTTCAATGCCACTCGATAGCCGTGGTGACAACTTTTCCTGTGCAGAATATCCTTCACAAACCTGAATTGTCAGGCCGACTGGCCAAGTGGGCAGTCGAAATGAGTGAATTTGGCATCGAGAATAAACCCATGACTGCGATCATATCATAAGTTTTGGCTGACTTTGTGGCCGATTTTAGTCTCGGGCTGCTGCCTTTGGCCACCAAGGAAGCAGTGATGGTATTGGAAACGACATCAGGAATTTGGACCTTGTTCACAGATGAAGCTTCCAATGTGAAAGGGTCCGGGCTCAAGATAGTATTAGTTACTCCCTCGGTAGAAACCCTGAGGCAGGCCATAAAAATTGTTTCGTTGACTAACAATGAAGCTGAGTATGAGGTTTTGATTGTAGGTCTTGAACTGGCCTGGGAAATAGACTCTAAGGTCATTGAAATCAAATACGATTCCCAAGTGGTGGTAAATGAGGTATACGGGATCTTAGACACCAAAAAAGAACGCATGCAAGAATATGTGGCGAAAGTTCAAACTCTGCTCGCACAGTTCAGGGAATGGTAAATCACCCACATATCGAGAGAAGAAAATGTAGAAGTAGATGCACTGGCTATTCTGGGCTCGTCCACGAAAATGAAGGGATAAAATTCTGATACAGTCCTACAGCTTATGCATTTTGTATTGGATGTGGGTGGTTATTATGATGTAAACACAACCAACTTGGTCTGGGACTGGAGAAACGAAATCATCGACTACCTTGAGCACGGAAAATTGCCCGAAGCCATCCCGGGTACTCTGCATCAAAGTAGCTCGTTACAGCTTCTAGGGAGAACAACTGTACAAAAAGACATTCCAAGGCCCGTTTGCCGGGTATTTAGGTGCCTCCGAGGCTAATTACGTCACGAGAGAGGTTCACGAAGAAATTTGTGGAAACCATTCAGGTGTAGATTCATTGGTCCTAAAATTTGTTAGGGAATGATACTTATGGCCCCGAATGTAACAAGATGCTAAGGCATTCGTTCAGAAATACGACAAGTGTCAATGCCATGCACCGCTAGTGTACCAACCGGTAGAGCTACTGCACTCGGTATTGTCCCCATGACCATTCATGAAATGGGGGATGAATATAGTCAGTCTCTTGCCAGCGGCTCCCGGTAAGATAAGGTTTATTTTTATTTTAACTGATTACTTCTCTAAATGGTTTGAAGCAGGTCCTTACTAATAAATCGGTGAGCGTGAGGTGGTCGATTTCCTGAGGGAGAACATAATGTGTAGGTTCAGAATACCAAAGGAAGTAGCCTGCGATAACGAGCCACATTTCATAGGTGCAAAAGGTCACAAAATTCCTTGAGGATTTGAAAATCAAAAGAATCACATCTTCACCATATCATTCGAGCGCAAATGGCCAAACGGTGTCGACAAACAAGGTGATTATTCAAACCCTCAAGAAGAGATTGGAAGCAGCCAAAGGCAAATGGCCTGGAGAGTTACCGGGAGTGCTATGGGTATACCGGACAATGGACAAGTCAAGCACATGAGAGACACCGTTCTCTCTTGTATATGGAGCAGAAGCCCTGATCCCAGTGGAAGTGGGAGAACCTACCATGAGATACTTCCGCGAGAACAAAAAATCAAACAAAGAAGCGTTGTTGGTCAAGTTGGGGCTACTTGTCGAATGCAGGGACTTGGCACACATAAAAATGGTGGCCCAAAAATAAAGAATGGAAAGATACTATAATCGGAGAACCAATCGCCGTTATTTCAAAGTGGGAGGCTTGGTTTTAAGGAAAGTGACTCAAAGTACCCCCGAGAGCTCAATGTAGGAAAGCTGGGTCCGATGTGGGAAGGCCCTTACTGGGTTTCAGCTGTCACCAAGAAAGGATCATATGAACTGAAAAACCAAAGACGGAGTAAAATTGACGAGCAACTGGAATGTAGCACATCCAAAAAAGTATTATTGCTGATGAGCACTGCTTATACTGAAAATATGTGTTGCACTCTTTTTCCCTACGTCCAATTTGTTTCCTAATTGGGTTTTTCACGCAAGGTTTTTAACGAGGAAGCAACGGAAAGCATATTATGAAGGAAACACAATCGGCATAAATAAGACCTTTAAATGACAAGGCACAGAAATGATAAACCACTCCAGGATGGTTAGATAGTCTTTGGCTCAATAGCAAATTTCCTAACGGGAAACAAAGCTTGTTATCGGAACAAAGGCTATTCGACAATTCACAAGTGCCCCTTCCCTACAAGCCACTTGGGGGAGTTAGATAATCTTTGGATCGGTAGCAAAGTTCTTAATGGGAAACGAAGCTTACTAACGGACCATAGATTATCCAACCATTCACTAGTGAAATCCTCAAAGGAATGAGAATTTAAGTGTTCCAATTCGCATTCGAACACTCGGGGGGATGATATGAAAATACGGTAACCTGATTGACACAGAAACCGGGACTACAAAATTCGGTAACAAAAATTTTTATAGGGATCGGAGACTCCGCAGCCAGCCCCGTAGAAATAAGTTGTACAAATTAGCCACAAGTAATGGCAATTTCATTTTCAGAAGAACGAATGCTTATGTACTTTTGAAGATAGAAGGAATAAAATAAAGTCCTTTTATTTTTTATCTTGTTTCTTGTCCAAACGATGAATTAATTTTATCATTTGAAAGTAAATCAAGTACTTCAAATGCTAGTGCCGGAATGAATAAGAGATGACCTCTTCAAGAGCACCGTAAACATAAGAGGCCCTCTCTTATGAAACCCTCACAGTAAAGGGTATCGGGGAAAAATACACCCGAAGCCTTGTGAAATTTGACGCAAAATGTAAAATTTGTGTAATGTTTAAACAAAAAGCACTTTTATTTATCAAACGTGCCAAGCAGCACAAGTACAAAAATGCGAAAAGAAAAAAAATAAAAAGAAAGCAAAAAATTAAGCTACATCGCCCCAGAACTTGGGGGAAGAGAAGCATTCGCGCCCCCAGGAGAAGTAGGTGGATCTGACATAGGCTCAGGATCTTAGACTTCACTATCATCACCTTCAAGTTCCTCCTCGATCCCTGAGAACTCGAAATCGGAACCAGAAGAGTTAGTTGCATCGGCTGAGCCGGGAGGCATATTTGAGCGGTTGACTCTAGCTCTCAGGCCTTGGCAATTTCGACATCAACATTAATGACGTCCGTTTTATCCTCTTCCAAGGTTTTTCTCTTCCTGCTATACATAGAATGTGTTTTTTTCAAAAATGAGGAATTCGCTTGGCGCTAAAGTTCTAATTTAAGCCGATCAACCTCGGTCGAAAGGCTATCCCGCTCGGACCTCTTGGCCCTAATGCTAAGATCAAGGTCACTGATAGTGGTTATATGAACCTTATTGTGTTCCATGACCTTCCTATACTTATCCTCCATTTGGGCACGTTTCTCCTCGGCAGCAAAAACCTTTTCAGCTTTAGAGTTCAAGGCTACATCCAAGTTATTTAATCTTTCAGTAGAGGCAGCCCACGCTCGGTAACAGCAAGCATATCATTTTGGAGCATAGACCATTTAGCTGGCTTCTTGAAATTGTACATTTAACTAAGAAACTTCTTGGTGGACGACCATCACTTCTTGCTCACTCTGCTGCAACTGAGCCTTCAACTAACCGGCTTCAGAAGCTTGTGCTTCTAGTACCGGGAGGTGAGAAGCAACTTGGTCCCTCCCGGCCAACAGTTGATCCCACTCGGACGTAAGTTTTTCTTTGTCAAGGATCAACTTCTGAAGGCCCTCAAAAGCAAGGAAGTTGGTCTGGAAAGAAAAAAACCAAGTTAGAAATCCTGTCATAGCAAATCAAGAGAAAATAGACCATAAAAAGAACGAGTACCATACCGTTGTTGCATTGTGCATGGCATTATTTATCATACACTCCCCTGAAAGAGAGTGTATGTTTTCTTGTCTTTCTCTGAATCCAACGGCTTCAGGTAATTGGTGAGTTCCACCGGCTATGACAGTAGATAGCACTTGGTAGAGACCGAGAGGGAGACACTCCTCCTCCTCTAAAGATCTATAGAAGGGGGCGAATAATTGTGCCCCAAATTTCCATGGTCCGTGGAGTGGGGAAGAGGAACATCCTCCTCTCAGGTTTCTACGGCTGGTGAAGGTGATGTAGCGGTAGCTGGTGATAAAGGTATGGCTGGCATGGAAGGAGATGAATTTGATGGCGTCGTGGGTTGAGAAGAAGTTGCGGCAAAGATAGTGATAGTTGTTGGTTTCTCACCAACTAAAGATGGAAGAGGCCCGGTACTCAGCCTTATAGTACCGGGAGCAACAACTGGGACTCGAAAGGGGGAATTGGCATTCTCTACCAGGTCAAACTCTCCCTAGAGTGCTTGGGCATCAACCTCGATTGGGGTTATAAGCTATTCATATGGAGCATTTTGTCGAGCTGATGACAGTAGGTTTCTCGTTTTTAGGGAAGTCCCTTCATCACTTGCTTCCCAGTCATCATCAATAACCATTGTGATTGCGGCTGGCTCGGGTACGACTTTCTTCACCCTTTTATTCATGCCCTCGACTGAGGAAGAGCGCCGCCTTTTTGGTTGCGTGATCTCCAGTCGGGAACTCCGAGAGGAAACACCTACATTGAGAGTAGGCTCAAGGCCACCAAATTGGGTAAGAGCCTCCTTCAACAACCTCGCAGCCTCTGCGGGATTGACCAAAACATCCTCTTCAGGGATGAAGAAAGAACCTTAAGGGAGGCCTGAATCAAACAAGAAAGTAGGGTTAGCCAGTTTCTTATGCACAAAAATGAGATGAGGACAAAATCAATTTCTCGAGTTAACTCACTGTGATTTTTGGCCTTCCACCCATATTTGGGGGCCAGTTCTTCCACCGGTGTATCTCAGGCATGGTAATTTCCAAAATTTTCTAAACCCACAATTCCAAGCCTTCAACCCTTGGTGGTGTCCACCGAGTTACTGAAATAATAAAAAGAGAAGAATCAGCAACAACATGAAACAACATTTTTTTAGAGGAAAGACAGACTTTGAACTTATGTGTACGAGTCCAGGACTCGAGGAAAGATGGAGTTGTGGCCGGGATGATATCACCGGTAGAGACAACAACAAACCGCTTCATCCATCCCCGGGATGGTGGCCATGTTTGCTGAAATTTATTACTCCCCCATGAAAAATCTTGGGGGAGTAGAGGTTCATCATATGCTCCAAGGTGAGCTTCTCCTTCGTCTCCTGGAAAAGCTGCCATAGACAGGCCACTGTTCGCCACACTAAAGGGCCCACATATGCCAAACAAACCTGATACCGATGGCACAACTCCAAAACTACGGGGTCATGTCCCTCACTCAAAGAAAACACACCAAAAGTGAAGAAATACATATAAACCTACGAGAAACCCTTCTTAGTGAAGGTTACTCTCCCCACCAGATCGAGAGCAATGATATTCAGGTCGTGGCAATCACAGTCCTCCTTCACAATAGGAATACTAGAAGGACGGATGGAAGAATGATATCTTCCAAATGCCCAAGTACCAGGATTTGAAGTAGGGAACTTCTCTTTGAAGTCTTTGGATGTATTGAGATGTTTGGGGATGATGGTGCTCACCATAGGAAGGTCAACGTCGACGTCAATTTCATTGTCTTTGCTCTTCTTCGGGCCCCCACCGAAGAGAAGTCTAGGGTTCTTAGAAATAAAGGAAGCCATGATCGATAGATAGTGGTAAGAAGTTATTTGAAGAAGATTAAAGAAATATGAAAGAAGCAAAGAGTTGAATGCAAAGAAGTTGAGAGAGTTTGTAGAACTATGAAGTGTAAAAGAAAAAGTATGAGGCGTATAAGTAAAGAAATAGGCGACTATAATAGTAGCCATGATTACCTCGAGAACCGGAAAAAAATATTGCTAAGTCATTGAGTGACACGTGTTCGGAGTATTAAATACGGAGGGACATGCATCTAATCAAGCATCAGAAATGTTTTAGAAGGGATCAAAGAGTTTCCCGCCAAGAAAGGAATCTTCACTAACTTCCCGGTGACACAAAGATGTACCACCGGAAAGCAGGGGGACTATCTGTATAACGTAAAATATATTCATATTAAATACTTGAATAATAGAATGACACGTGGAATCGGATACATACGAAAGACAAATCAAGTAGAAACCAAGATCGAGGACAATAACTTCGGTTGGCACCGGGTAGACCCCGAAGGGAACACTATCAACGAGGGCAAATTAATATTTGCCACCAGATGACATTCAAAGGAGAATATTCCTTAATATTAAATACACATCCATATTATAATTCAAGCTCGTTGGATTACAATTCAATGATTAAATCATTACTGCTTTTTTCCCTTCGTCATACCATATGTATATGGTAAAATTGGTTTATAATGAATGATCTAATAATAACGCGATACGTGGAATGGAAGACAGATAAAAGGCGAATCAAGTAGCAACCAGTACCGGGAACAACAACTGCGATTGACATCAGATAAACCCCGACGGGATCATGGTCAACAGAAGCAGATCGAATATTTGTCATCGGATATCATTCAATGAAGAATATTTATTGCATTAAATGGGCAGCCATTGTAGAGAACATTTGCATTCATGGTCTGTCGTTACATATTCATCAATGGATCCTTTATTATCATTTAAGTATTGCTTGATCTTAGGATCTTGTTTCCCTAGATATAGCTATAAATAGCAGGCTTAACAGCCATTGCAGGGCACACAAATTATTGGCAAAACTAATGTTGTATTCTACTTTCACTCTCAATTAAAACATTTTTATTTGCTCTTTTATATTGTACTCATTTCTACCCTCAGAGACACTGTTCTTGGAGCCAGGCTTGTCATCTTCTTCAATCTTGTTCAGTAAGTCTTACTTTTAATCTAGTTTGTTTACCATTTTTGGACCAATTAGTTCACTTATCTATAAACCACGTAACAAATCCAATTGTACCATTTTACGGATAAATAGTTTGGCGCCCACCGTGGAGCCTAGACAGTTGCGTAATTGAGTTGATCCTTACATTTTTTACTAACTTGTTTGATTTTTTCCTTAGCAAGAAATCGAACATGGCAGCTAATAATGTCAAAATCGCACACAACGTTGAGGGATACAAAAATCTACCTCAACATGAGGATTCGATCAGCGATACCCACAACGAAGGGGACAAGGCAGCCCCGGTTCGGGAAGAACAGTATCCTCGACATGTACGATATCCCACTCTCGATGATGCAGAAGAGGAATATGTTGCGAAAGTATTCAGAATCCTAAGTAAGTAACAGAAACCCATCATGGGCCACCTCTCAAGACAGGATCAAGTGATGGCGGAGTTGAAGCAAGCATTGTCGGGCACTTCCAACAATGCAAATGGAAGGGACCCGATTGCTCTCGGCATTCCAGCAAATCAAACATCTCAAAGAGTTTATAACAACACCCTAAGGGGTGAGATCAATTTCGATGGCGCCGGGGGGACCGATAGCGGATCTAGTAACAATAACGAGACTGGTCCCTTTAAAATCGAGCTTATAAGATTAATGAGAGAAATGAACGAACAGATAGATCAAATCGCGAAGGAGTTTCATGCCCAAATGAATCAGATTTCGGGAGCATCACCAGTTTTGAAGGGTCGAGATTCAAAAAAATACACTCATCTGCCGTTTAAACCGAGTGCATCACTGGAGTTAATTTCGGAAAGGTTCAAAATGCTGGACATACCAAAATATGATGGGACTTTGGATTCATAGGAGCACATCACAACCTACACCACGGCTGTAAAGGGGAATGATTTGGCTCAATATGAGATCAAAGTGGTCTTGCTGAAGAAGTTTGGTTAAACCCTCACAAAGGAGGGCCTGACATGGTATTCATCGTACCCGAGCATTGAATTGACTCTTCTAAAATGCTTGCTAATTCATACATAAAGGCCTATGTTGGGGCAAGGAAGGTTCAAGCCAAGAAGGCGAACATATTTAGGATCGTGCAAGTGAGTCTGAATTGCTGCGGGAGTTCGTGATCAGGTTCCAAAAAGAAAAGATGATGCTACCAGTTGTACCTGACGAGTGGGTAGCGAAGGCATTCACAAAGGGTTTGAACCCGAGAACCTCTGATGCCGCCCCAAAGCTATAGGAAAGCCTGCTCGAATTTCAAGCGACCATATGGGCAGATGTCCATAATCGTTAAGAGTCAAAAATAAGGATAAAAGATGATTAGCTTAGATTCCCGACATCAACCAGGGGATGGGACCGAGACAAAAACCCCAATAAGTTCAAAAGTGATTTCGAAGAAAACCAGTAATCTTCTAAAGTTCATTTCTTTCCATATGAGAGAATCGAAGGATACGACAACAAATGGTTTTGGTACTCGAATAGGTCCGCTCCTGATAGAAGAACTGACTGTGGCCAGAACAACAGATCATTATAAGAAAAAGAGGTATCAGGGGCCCAAAATTCCATATATCCGAGGTTGTCATATTACAATTTCAACATCAACATACTGGACTTGGTATCAACGATGAGGAATATCAAAAAAGCACGATTCCCCAAGCCAATTAGATCTGATCCCAGCCAAAGGGATCCTAATTTATGGTGTGAATATCATGGGACTCATGGCCACAGAACTAAGGACTGTCGGCATCTGCGTGAAGAGGTGGTGACGATGATGACAATGACCATCTCAGGGATTTCTTGAGCGACAAGGCAAAGAATAATTATGGCTATAGCTGGAACAATTCGCAACATTCAGCGATAGCAGAGGACCCTCCTCGATTGACTATCAACATGATTTTTGGAGGGAATGAAATTAATGGCGTAACCTTCTCGGCGGCCAAAAAGACAAAGGTTTCAGTGACTCATAGCAAGAGACTCCGGGAGGTCGCCGAAGATGATATTACATTCACGAAGAAAAACGCTGAGGAACTTCTTCTCCTATATAACGATGCTATAGTAATCTCTCTCAATGACTTAGATTTCAAAAATATGTGTGTTTTGGTTGACCCGGGAAGCTCAGCTAACATCATTAAGTAGAGAGTTCTGGAACAAACAAAGTTGACCGGAAGCATCATTCCGGTGATAAAACTCTTAGCTTGGTTCAACTTGACAAGTATGACAAACCGATGAGAGATCTTGATGCCCATGAATGCCGAAGGGGTAACTAAGATCACCTTATTTGATGTGATAGACTGCGACATGGGTTACAATATAATCCTCGGAAGGTCATGGATACATGAGATGAAGGTTGTGCCCTCAACATATCATCAACTGTTGAAATTCCTGACCCTGAAAGGAATCAATCATATACGAGGAGATCAACCGACAGTAAGAGAAATGAACGTAGTGTCGATTTCCAGAAGCAAAGGGAAGGAGCCCAACAAATAGCAATTACTGGAACCGACGCCTTCTCCCTTGACCAATGGATATGATAAAGGCAAGGATTCATCAGAATCCCACCAGGTGTCGAGATACTTTCAGATACTTGAGGAGACAGATGCAACCAAGTCCACTCCGGAAGAACTCGAGCAAATGGCTTTGTTCGAAGAATTCTTGGAAAGAAAGTTTCACATGGGGGTAGGACTCAATCCCGAACTCATGTCAGGATTTATTAATTTCCTTAAATCTAACGTTAATTATTTTACATTGTCGCACTTGGATATGATAGGTATCCCATTAGAGGTGGTCGTGCACAAGCTAAGCTTGGTTCAACATTTCCCACCGGTAAGACAAAAGAAATGCCCAATAGTTGAGGTCAGAAACAGGTTTATTAAAGAAGAGGTAACTCGACTACTCGACATCGGTTCAATTCCGGGGGTAAAGTATCAGGAATGGTTAGATAATATAGTTGTAATTGAAAGAATAACAAATTTATAGTGTGCATAGATTACAAGGACTTAAATAAGGTGTGCCCTAAAGACTCGTTCCCATTGTCGAACATTGATCAAATGATTAATGCAATGGTCGGAGACGAGTTAATGAGTTTTCTTGATGCATACTCCGGGTACAATCAAATCAATATGAACCTGGAGTATTAGGAAAAAACTTCGTTCATAATGTAATTCGGCAAATACTGTTATAATGTGATGCCATTCGGGCTTAAAAATGCTAGAGCCACTTATCAAAGGCTCGTTAATAAGATGTATGAAAACAAAAATAGGCAAAACAATAGAAGTATATACAGATGACATGTTATTCAAGTCTTTGAATGCGGGTGATCATTTGAAACACCTCCAAGAAACTTTTGATATCTTGAGGGAGCATAACATGAAACTCAACCCGGAAAAATATGCATTCGGGGTAGGCTTCGGTAAGTTCTTGGGGTTCTTGGTCTTACACAGAGGGATCGAGATAAATCCAGATAAAATCAAAGCCATCGAAGACATCCCAGACCAGCTAACGAGCGTAAAATAAGAATAGAGGCTAACTGGAAGATTGGCCGTGTTGAATAGGTTCATATCTCGATCCTCAGAAAAATGTCATCACTTCTGAAGAAGAAGAATAAGAACAATTTTGAGTGGACTCCGGAATGCCATCGGGCCTTGAAAGACTTGAAATGCTACCTATTAAGCCCCCAGTTACTATAAAAATTGGGGGAAGGTGAACATTTAATGATATATCTAGCGGTTTCGGAAGTAGCGGCAAGTGTCGTTTAGCACGAGAAAATGAAGGTACCCAATTTCCTGTCTATTATGTTAGTAAAATTATGTCAGGAGGGAACACTCGCCATCCACACCTCGAAAATCTGGCCTTAGCTCTCGTAGTCTCCTCGAAAGCTTAGGCCATTTTTTTCGTGCCACATGATAGCCATTGTGACAACCTTCCCCTTGCGGAATGTTCTTCACAAACCTGAGTTGTCAGGCTAGTTGGCTAAATGGGCAATCAAAATTAGTGAATTCGACATTGAGTACAAACCTAGGACTGCCATCAAGTCATAGGTTTTGGCCGACTTCGTGGCCGATTTCAATTCCGGGTTAATGCCCCTAGCTGCTAAAGAAGCTGTGCTGGTGTCGGAAATGGCATAAGGAGTTTGGAACTTGTTTACGGATGGAGCATCCAATGTAAAAGGTCCAAGATCGGGGTGATTCTAATCACGCCCTCGGGAGAAATCCTGAGGCAGGCCATAAAGAATGTTTCATTAACTAACAACGAAGCCGAGTATGAGGCTTTGGTTACAGGACTTGAACTGGACCGGGGACTAGGTTCCAAGGTCATAGAGATCAAATGTGATTCCCAGCTGGTAGTAAACCAAGTGTACGGGATCTTCGACATAAAGGAAGAACGCATGCAACAGTATGTGAATAAAGTTCAGGCATTGCTTGCACGATTCAGGGAGTGGTCGATCACACACATCCCTAGAGAAGAGAACGTGGAAGCAGATGCGTTGGCTAATTTGGGGCCGTCTACGTAGATGAAAGGACCTGACTCCGATACTATTGTTTAACTTTTACATTCGGTATTGGATGTGGATGGTTTTTGTGAAGTTAATTCAACCAACTTAATCTGGGACCGGAGGAACGAGTTCGTCGAATATCTTCGACATGGCAAATTACCCGAAGGTATCCCGAGCACTACTCACCAAAGCGGCTCGTTACTGACTCATGGATAGGCAATTATACAGGAGATCGTACCAAGGCTCATTGGCCCGATGTTTAGGGGCCTTAGAGGTGGACAATATGATGAGAGAGGTCCATTAATGAATTTACGGGAACCATTCCGGTGCAAATTCGTTGGTCCAAAAGCTGGTTAGGGCAGGATACTATTGGCCCCAGATGGAACAAGACACAAAGATGTTCCTTCAGACATGCGACAAATGCCAGCGCTATGCACAACTAGTACACCAACCGGCGGAACTCTTGCTTTCGGTACTGTCCACATGGCCATTCATGAAATGGGGGATGGATATAGTTGGTCCATTGCCACCGGGATTCCTTTTAACTTTAACCGATTACTTCACTAAATGGGTTGAAGTAGGTCCTTACCAAAAGATTGGTGAGAACAAAGTGGTTGATGTTCTATGAGAACACATAATCTGCCGGTTCGGGATGCTGAAGGAGATCGCCTGCGATAATGGGCCACAGTTCATAAGCTCAAAAATCATGAAATTTCTGGAAGATCTGAAAATCAAGAGAATTACATGCTCACTGTTGAGGGCCAATTTTGATCCTCCCTTTTAAGATTAATTTATTTATACTTAATAATTTGCAACAAATGTTTTCAAAGTATTTTCAAGTATTGAATACCTATTTCTACAAATTAATTCAGTGTTAGTTTCAACATTAATCATTTGACATTTGTATTATGTAATTACAAATATATTTACTATTTTAGGATTATTAAAATAATTTCTATACGTAAGTTCTATAATTAATTCAATAGATTTCTTTAAATAGCTAATTAGTTTACCATTTCAATAATTCAAAATTAATGTCCTAGTGAAGTATTTTTACAAATAATCAATTAATTACGATAATTAATAGTATTTAAAAATTATAATTTTCATTACATTTTATTGAATTTATTAAGTTTATTTAACTTAATTTCAAAAGGAATTAAAGACCAAAAGGCCATAATTTCAATTCTTGAACCAAACATAAAATGGCTACTTTTTAAATGATTTTTAGCCCAAATACAAGGCCCAATTCGGACCTGACCCAGTCCAAACATCCATCTCCTTCTCCACTTTGGCAATCCATGCCACTCCTATTAGACCAATCGGACCTCGCCACGTCATCCTCACTCTCAACTCACAGAACAAACACACCCACATCTGAGACGTTGATCAATCTGATCAATGGTTCATGCTTATTCCCTAATTTCTCTTTTAATTTAAATACCCATACCCCAGACTCAATCTCAGCCGTCCAAATCCAACCATCCAACGGCCTTAATGTTCTATATTTTTTTTCTTTAATGCCTAAATTATCAGGGCCGTTGATCATTAGATCTAACGGCCCATATCCTATCTCTCACTCTTAAACCTAGAGACCCCCCTCCCCCCCCCCGCACAAACTCACAGACACATCAATCACCCAAACCTTATACTAATTAGTGCAAGGTCACGAGTTCATCAGAGAATCATGCTTCATGTCTCTCAGGTCCGCGATTCTCGCCGATTACTTCTCACTTTTATCACTCCATTTCAAATCTGCCAAATCCGAAAATCCTAACCCTGGAGATGAAACTTCAAATCAACCATGGATTTTCAAATCCATGGCATGCATGGCCTTCCATTCTGTCTCCGCACCACGAAGCTCATCATTCCATTTCCTTTTTGCCATTCGATTTCAAATACCCTCTTTGAAGAGGTCATACCAGATGTTGAAACTTTAACTCGCTAGACCTTCTCCTCTGTCTTTTCAAATCAAATGCGAGTCTGGATATTAGTTGACCCCAACATTGATAGTCAACACCCAGAGGTCAAATGCAATGACCTTTGTGTATTAGGATTCTGACCAGCGGTCCTTCGCACCTCATCGATTCAATATCCCTTCTCAGTTAAGAATCTTCACTATGATTCCCTCTGTTCTCTTTCAAATTCACTCAATCTTGCTATCATCATCAATTTGTCGTCACTTTCCACTATTATTTTGAATTCTCTGAACCTTAGATCCTTAAATGAATAAATAGAAGACTTTAATGTTCTCATCCACCACCACCTAATATCACGAATCAACTATATGATACTGAAGAGAAACACACACACAAACACAATTCCCAAAGACTCGCTTCTTCAGATCTTCTTGTTTTAGAAAAACCAAGGTACATTTGAAAATCATCTTTCTTACAAACAACTCTTAATATTACTCTAGCATCTATTCTTCAAAGTACTTACTTTCTTGACTTAATAATTACCATCTTTAAAATATAAACCATTTTCAAAACTCTCTTAGCCTTCAATAATTCTTTTATAATCCCATACCCTTCTTAAGCCTTACATATACACTTTCCCTTTAGCATATATCAAGACTTGCCTTAGTAACAATCAAAGCATAGTATAAATAACCAAGTCTTTAAAATTAGTCTAAGTCCTATTGAGCTACCTCAGGTAGATTTTAAGGGGTGCCTAACACCTTCCCCATAATCTCACCGGTTTGTAGACCTGTAATGAAAATAATTTAGTAACTAAATAGGTACTCTAGTATACCTTTAAATATTAGGTGGCGACTCTCTTTCATCAACAAAAGAGAAACCACAAGTTAAATCTTGTCTTGACTAGTGCAAAATAGGGTGCAACAACATGGAGACTCTACTGGGGATATCACACTTAGGTTTGGACCTTAGCAGACATAGACTAATTTGGCCTCTAGATTTATTTATGCCATGCTTTGATTGCAGTTACATGTTTACATGCTTTATTTGCTCTTTACAATTATTTTCTCTTTGTGATCACCATGCTTATTGCTGCTACACCCTTGTTTGTTACTGCTTTATATATAATGTCATAACATCTCTTCCAATCGAGTCTTGGCCGTACACTATCACACACAATGGCACGTGAGGGTTGTCTTTTACACCTATCCGGACCTTCTTTTCAAAATCTCTCTAGTTTCAGAGAATGGCTTTGTCAGGTCAACTGACATAACTTCTCGCAGCTTTCACGCCAATTCAAAAGTAGGAAACACTCTACTCGAGTAAAATAGGTCATACTGCATAAACCTTAGGTGAGTAGGTCCTTGGCACCGACACACAATTAGGAAAGCCACTCTGATATCAACGGGTTATGCACCAAACGACATAACTTCTGTGGAAAGACAAACAAACATGACAAGACACTTAAGGATCCGAAGCAAACACTTAGCTAGATATTTTTCTTTTTACCCAAAATCAACCAAAACTTCCATGAAATTAGCATGGTAATGGGAGCACCACATAAGTTGAAATAGTGGTAGAAGAATATTTGTCAGGAATACGGAGATGAGGTTCGGATGCACCTAGGGGCATTAACTGCATTGATGAACATCCTAACAGACAGGGTGCTCACTCGCCTGTTGGTAGAATTTAGGGATCCGACTAAGGTGGTGTTCAAGTTTGCCGACTGTGAGCTGGTACCGACATTGGAAGAAGTCACAAGTTTTATGAAGCTGACGTTCAACGGAAGAAAGAAAGTATTTCCAGTTACTATGCCCGGTTATCAGTTCTTAGATGCTCTGGGTCTTACCAACAACAGAAACCTCAGAAGTATCGAGGACGGAAGGGTGAGCCTCGATCAAATGTTTGACAGGTTTAGGTGGAAGGGCAATCTTAAGGACTTCTCAGAAGTACTTCATTGAGTTGATCGGACTGGAAGGCATTCAACCATACTCACCCTAGTGGGTCCTCACACAATTTGGGATGATCCAAGATGTGCCTCTATGGACAAGGACAGCGGTATAGAGGATGACTACAATGGCTAGATTCCAATTCCCAGGATAAGGAGACTGCAAGAAAAGTGGAATGACCTGGTACCAATGCCCATGGGTCAAAACTCATGGTGTACTCCTGAGTACTATGTCTGGATTAACGAAGAAGAAGAACTGGCCCGACGAGTAGAGAGGGTATATCCTGGTTAGAGGACGTAGTGGTTGCTTTGCAGATTTACCATGAGATCCTGCCGCATTATCGTGTGACCACATCAATGCATCGCCAGGTGATCCTAGGATCCAATGACCACATGTTGCCACCGGATGAAGATGATGATTGAGTAGTGGAGTGTATCCAGATAGATTCAAGCACATAGCCAGAAGAAGATCCGGAGGAAGAGTCTGAATTCAATGATGATGAGGAAGAGTTGACGAAGACCCGGAGAAGGATATGGAAAAGGATCCAGAAGAAGAGAAGGGAACAAAAAACGACTCAGGGGATGGTTATTAGAGTTGGTTGATTTTCCCTCTTTCCTACTTTGTAACTTTACCCCTAGTTTTCTCTTTTACTTTCCAAAAGGGTAAGTTGTCCAAGGCCATGCAGTTCTATGAAATAATGATGTAATCCTTGTTCCCACTTGTATCAGTCCAAATTATCAATGAAAACAAATTGCTTTGGATATAAATGTATCAAGTCTAAATGTGTGTCAAATATCCGCGAAATAGGCCTACCTCCGGTAATGAGAGGTCCCCGCAAATTTGAGGAACGCGCTAGTTGTAATGCATAAATTATCTGCTCTGTGTGATTTCCTGCTCGCACAAATGAAGAAACTGACTCTAGTTCCTTTTTTTTTATTTCTTTTTGTTTTCCTTTTGCTTTATTATTATCCCCAAAAAGAAAAGAAAGTTGGTTTGTGTCGACCAAAACTAGCAGAACCACCATACAATCTAAGGTCAAAGGGATAGATGTCAGCCGCAGAAGACCCAAATGAACATCTCTGGTCATAGCCGACAGCCCGAGGCGATCGGGGGAAAAGGAAAACACTAGGAATGATGAACATGTGGCTAGGTTGGCCCAGGAAATGGAATCCTTAAGAGATGAGGTACATCATATCAAAGAACTGGCGCACCTGGCCGTGACAACACTTTCTCAGCCACCCAGATTCCCTTCTTTGGATTTACTTCCAGATCATTTTCCTTCAACATCACGCCAAAATAACAACACCCTAACTTCAACTCCCACCACTCAAGTCATACCTCCAGTAACCCTTGCTAACCCACCAAATCCCCCTATTCAAACTCCTTACATACCACAATACACTCAGACATCACAAAACCCGCCTATTACCACTAATGCAACTACCCCTCATCGTGACAGAGTCACTTTCACCACTAACCAGCACATACATGTGGCACATGCCGCCACCCATGAGCGGTACGTTCCCCCTGTATATGCCATTACTGATCCTACCTTTATAGCACCTGTCACGGTCAGGGTGCCTTATGAGATTGATCGATATGCCGAGATGGAGAGAGAAGTCAGGCGTAAGAAAGAAAAGTCGCTATATAAGCAGTTACAAATATTGAGAAGGCAAATGAAAAGTCTCCAAGTTTCTCGGGGTAGCGAAAGCTTGGACTATGAGGATTTATGTATTCATCCAGATGTGGATATGCCAGCAGGATACAAACCCCCAAAGTTCGATATCTTTGACGGGACGGGGGACCCTAACGCACATTTGAGGGCATATTGTGACAAGTTAGTCGGGGTGGGAAGGAACGAGAAACTAAGGATGAAATTATTTATAAGAAGTTTTACGGGAGAAGCACTCACCTAGTTTACCCGATAGGACCCGTGAAATTGGAGAACTTGGCAAGATATGGCAGAGGATTTCATAAATCATTTTCGATTCAATACAGAGATAACCCCTGATTGGTTTGCACTGGTGAACCTGCAGAAAAAACCATCTGAGTCATTTCAAGAATATGCACGACGGTGGATGTCGGAGACTGCAAGGGCGTAACCTTCGTTGGATGACAGTGAGCTAACCAAGTATTTCATCAGAGACCAGGAGGGAATATACTTAGAAAGGATGATGGGAATGATGGGTCAAATGTTCCCCGAGCTGGTCAAGATGGGAGATTTCTTAAAAGAGAGCATAAAATCTAGTAAAGTACAATCCATGACAGCACTACAAGCGGCCAGCAACGCCATCTAGTCAGGGTCGATTGGTAGCGAAAAAGAAAGAGGAGGTCTCAACAGTCGTCCCCTACTATCAAACTAACCTACCTCACGGAAGCACCTCTTATTCCCCAAAAAACCACTTACCATCAGCCACTTAAGATCCAGTCTATAATACCCAGCCATATTACCACCCTCAACCACAATACAACCCTCCTCGAGCCAACAACAACCAAAACCCACAACAGTCATATGCTCATGTACAAACCACTACTCATCAGAACCGACCTGTGTATGAACCACACCCTCATCCCAACTTTGAAGAGAGGGGTCCTAGAACTTATACCCCGATTGTTGAGCCTCTGGCCCAATTGTTTGAAAGATTAAGAAGAGCAATATTGATACACCTAATCGAGGGAAGGGTTCCTGAACATGCCTCCAAATATTTTGATGCTACTAATAGATACGTGTACCATTCCAGTGTACCTGGGCATGACATTGAAGACTGTTTCAAGTTGAAAAGTGAAATTGAAACCCTAATCAAGAGCGGAGCCATTCATTGCACTCTGGCACCGCCTAATATGAATCGCAACCCACTGCCAAATCATCAAAACCAGGGAGCTAACATAATCACATTAGGCAAAGAATATGGCTTGAAGGGAACAATTGTCACTATAGGGAATGCAGAAGCCACAAGAATCCCTCCTCAAAAGGCTCTAATCATTACAGTACAACTAAGGCCTACATTGACAGTTCAAACCTATCCGCAGCAACCTGTCGATGCTACTCGAGATGAAGAAGATCGGGAGTACAAAACCATCCCATGGACTTACTAGCAAAAGGGAAAGGCCAAAATGATAGACTCTGTCACAACTCATGGTATGACTAGGTCTGGGAGATGCTACGCCCCTGAAGATGTCAATCGAGGAAATTCGGGGAGAGAACAAATTCCAAGGAGGAACATAACAGACCCAGAAGCTGTTGAGTTTTGGAAAATATTGTCAAACAAAGAGTATTCTGTGGAAAAGCAGTTGAAGAAAACTCCAGCACATATGTGTATCATGGATCTATTAATGAGTTCTGACAGTCATAAGGATGCTTTGTTTAAATTACTAAGTGGAGTAGGTGTACCAAGTAACACCACTAGCGATGCATTGGCCGTGACAATTGGGGAAATGGTCAAATCAAACATGATCACTTTCAGAACAGACGAACTTCCTGTCGAAGGCGCAAGTCACAATAAGTCTTTTCACATCACTATCAAATGCGGGGACAAAGTGGTGTCCCGAGTGTTGGGAGCTAAGTTAGATGGAATCAAAGAGCCAATTGAACACAATGGGAAGAAAGGAAAGGTTGTCATAGGATATCAGCCTCCGGAAGGGAAAGCTCACGTCGTTAGCTCTGAGAAAAAGGTTTTTGTGCCAGAGCATGTTGCAAGTCCAGGACAAAGTTTAGCACCCGAAGATGATATCATCGATGGGATGGGAAATCTATTCGTGAATATGATTGAAGAATGTTATGAAGGAACTGACATTAAGACACGACTATCAAGGATGCCGAACCAGGTTTTTGTGCCTCTTGTGAATGCTTAAGACATTCCCCTTTTGATGAAATAAAAGAATCATTTTCCTAAATATCGCAACTTCATTTTACCGCTTTATTTATACTTAGTTTTTCTTTTTAGTAATCAAACCAATAAAAAATATATTCCGTGATTATGACATGTAACGAAACCGCTGAGCGCAACGACCCAGATTACAAGTAATATGACAAAAGTATGATTCCAAACAATCTCCCACAAAAAATAGAACAGCTGGAAAGTCAGAAGAAGCCCAACCTCGAAGAAACGGAAGTGGTCAATCTTGGAAGCGAAAAAGATGTAAAAGAAACAAGAATCAACATTCACCTAGAAGCCGAGCAAAAAAAGAAAATGATTGATCTCCTCCGACAGTACGTCGACGTGTTCGCATGGTCCTATGATGACATGCCAGGATTAAGCGTCGACATTATCTCGCATCGACTACCCACTGACCCTACCAGATCACCAGTCAAGCAGAAGCCCAGGAAGTTCAAACCTAATTTAAGTCTAAGGATAAAGGAAGAAGTGACCAAACAGATATAAGCACGACCAAACAGATATAAGCAAATGAAGTAAGGGTCACCAAAAATCGTCCCCGTGCCCAAGAAGGATAGAAAGATCAAAATATGTGTGGACTATCGAGATCTCAACAAAGCTAGTCCAAAGGATGATTTTCCCTTACCAAATATCCACATCCTCATTGATAATTGTGTGAAGCATGAACTGCAGTCGTTTGTGGATTCCTTCGCTGGATACTACCAAATCTTAAAGCACGAGAAAGACACAGAGAAGACAGCTTTCACCACGCCTTGGGGAGTTTATTGTTATAGAGTTATGCCATTCGTTCTCAAGAATGTCGGCGCCACCTACATGAGGGCCATGACGATCCTCTTTTACAACATGATTCATAATAAGCTTGAAGTGTATGTGGATGATGTCATCATAAAATCTTGAAAGAGTTCATAGCACTTGGACGTCTGGAAGAAATTTTTCAAATGCTAGCGAAGGTACAGTTTGAAGTTAAACCCAGCAAAGTGTGCATTCGGAGTCCCCACTGGGAAACTACTGGGTTTCATTGTAAGTAGGAAAGGGATAGAACTGGACCTGTCACCAAAGAGCAAGAGAGATGTCATGAGCTTTCTAGGCAGATTGAATTACATCAGTCATTTCATAGCCCAGTCCACGGTAATCTGTGAACCCATTTTCAAGCTGCTAAAGAAGGATTCTACCACGAATTGGATGGAGGAGTGACAGAAAGCCTTCGACAGAATCAAAGAGTATTTTTCAAACCCGCCAGTGCTTCCCCCCTCCCCTTCTCCCCCGAACTAGGGAAACCATTGTTGTTCTATTTGTCAATCTCGGATAACGCCTTCGGTTGCGTATTGGGGAAGCATGATGAAATCGGGAGAAAAGAGCAGGCCATCTACTACTTAAGCAAGAAATTCACACCATGCAAGGCCAAGTATACCCTGATAGAACGCACTTATTGTGCTCTGACTTGGATTGCTCAGAAGTTAAGGCATTACATGTCGGCATACACTACGCACTTGATATCCTAGCTCGACCCGCTCAAGTACATTTTTCAAAATCCAATGCCTACCGGAAGGCTAGCTAAATGGCAAATTCTCCTCAGTGAATTTGACATTGTATACATAACTATGAAAGCTATCAAAGGGAAAGCTTTAGTCAACCACCTCGCCGAGAATCCAGTGGATGGAGATTACGAACCGCTTATCACGTATTCCCCTATAAAGAAGTACTATTTTCCAGGGAAGATATTGTAGAATCATACTCTGGATGGAGAATGTTTTTCGATGGAGCAACAAATTTCAAAGGAGTCGGAATTGGGGCAGTCCTTATTTCAAAGTTTGGACAACACTACCCAGCATCGACAAAGATAAGATTCCCTTATACCAATAATATGGATGAATACGAAGCGTGCATCCTTGGAATCAGAATGGAAGTCAATATGAACATCAAAAAATTTTGGTCATAGGAGATTCCGATTGGTTGATACACCAAGTCCAAGGAGAATGGTTCACCAAGAATGTCAAGATAGTGGCATACCTGCACTGCGTGAAGGAGCTATGCAAAAAGTTCACAAAGATTGAGTTCAGGCACGTCCTCAGAATTCAGAACGAGTTCGTCGATGCCCTTGCGACTTTATGATTTATGATTCAACATCCAGATAAGAATTACATCGACCCTATCGAGGTAGACATCAGGGATCAACATGCATATTTTCTTCCATATGAATGAAGAACCAGATGGTAAACCGTGGTTCTATGACATCAAGAAATTCCTTGCGACCCAGGAGTACCCAGAGAATGCTACTAATGGTCAAAAGCAAGCCCTCGGGAGGTTAGCAAACCACTTTTTCCTCAACGGGAAATTCTTGTATAGGAGGACTCCAGATTTAGGTTTGTTGTGATGTGTAGACACTGTTGAAGCAACCAGATTGTTGGAAGAAATACATGCAGGGACGTGCGGACCCCACATGAACGGGTTCACATTAGCCAAGAAGATTTTGAGAGCTGGATACTTTTGGATGAATATGGAAAGTGATAGTATCCGCTTGTGTAGATGTGTCACTAGTGCTAGATTCACGGAGATTTCTCCATGGTTCCACCAAATGAGTTAAATGCAATGGGTTCACCCTGGCTGTTCGCTGCCTGGGATATAGACGTGATTGGATCCATAGAGCTTGCACATCAAACAGACATCGTTTCATCTTGGTAGTCATCGACTATTTAACCAAATGGGTCGAGGCATCTACTTACAAGGCCATCACAAAGAAGGTAGTGGCAGATTTTGTCCGAAACAACATCGTTTGCAGATTTGGGATACTGGAGTCTATCATCAGTGACAATGCCGCTAACCACAATAGCGACCTCATGAGAGAAATCAGCGAGAAGTTCAGAATCATCCACCACAATTCCACAGCCTATACCGCAAATGAATGGGGCAGTCAAGGCAGCTAACAAAAATATCAAGAAGATTCTGTGAAAGATAGTGGACAATCATAGACAATGGCACGAGAAGCTACCTTTCGCTTTATTAGGTTATCGGACCACCATGAGAACATCTACTAGGGCAATGCCATACATGTTAGTATATGACACTGAAGCGGTGATACCCGTAGAGGTCGAGATACTGTCTTAAGAGTCATTCAAGAAGCAAAATTGGACAACGCAGAGTGGATACAGGTCAAGCAGGAACAACTCATGCTCATTGACGAGAAAAGAATGGATGTTGTATGCCATGGACAACTATATCAGAACAGGATGGACAATGCATTTAACAAAAGCGTGAAGCCTCGCCAATTCACACCGGGACAGTTGGTTCGGAAGAAAATCTTTCCCCATCAAGAAGAAGCTAAAGGGAAGTTTGCACCAAACTGGCAAGGTCCTTACGTTGTTCACCGAGCACTATTTGGTGGAGCTCTAATCTTGGCAGAAATGGATGGAAGAGTCAATACGAAGCCTATCAACTCAGATGCGATCAAGAGATACTATACCTGAAGACAAATAGAGTTAGGGTTTTTGATGTAATAGAACTACATTCAAACTGACTTCCCACGGAGGGATACGTAGGCAACCCACGTAGGGTTCAGTTTCTCTTCCCCTCCCCCCTTTCTCTTGTAATAGAAAAACCAAATATCATTTTTGTATGTTGTTCAGGAACTATGCCGACTTGATTTCCTCAGAAAGGAATATGTAGGCAATCCTCATCGGATTCAATCGTCTTTTGTAATTGAACTATGTTCTGGCCTGATTCCACTTGGATACATAGGCTGTCTGAGCATCTTATACAAAACCGTCAAATTCGCCAATCCAAGTCCTGTATATAGCAAATCGCTTGCTCAATCAATCGGAGCACCCTGTACAAATCGCACTTTGGCTTCACCAATCGAAGTCCTGTATATAGCAAACCATCAGCTTAATCAATTAGAGCGCCTTGTATAAATCGAACAACGACTTAACCAACTGGAGCCTTGTATATAGCAAACTGCAAACTTTGCTAGCAAAAGCAATTCGCAGCACCGCTCCGTCAATCACGGACAACGGGATAGACAATCGCAAACCGCATTACCAACGTCCTGCCAATTGATGGCCGCAACCTAGATTCGTAGTCAAGAGTATCTCTTGGGCATGATTTCATTTCCTTTACTATTTCTTTGAATGTTTTGACATTTTGCTCATGCAACTTTAGGTATGGTTACGATTTTTATCAATCACTCCCGAACGGAGAATACTTTACATTTCAGTGCAAAGCTAGCGCAACAAGCGGAGACACACTCTACAATTCTAGATCTCCCAACAAACGGAGACACTTCTCAGTGCAAAGCTCTCCCAATAAGCGGAAATACACTTTACCAATCAAGCTCTCCCAACAAGTGGAGACAATTTTCAAATACTCTGACAGCTGCGGAACGGTACACAACCCGGATAACAAATCGAGTCAGCATCAAGTATCTCATCATCCCAATCCCAAATAGCGGCTCGCCGGCAACCAGGCATCATCATTCCTGCATCATTTACATCGCATCTTAATATATTCTGAATTATAATATATTGGTATGCATGTATTTCATTTTTTTTGTAGGAACAAATACCGCAGCGTGGAACTTTCTCTTAGCAACAGACCAAACTACAACACTATGGGAATAGCCAACCTTGTAGCGGGCCCAAGATCCCAGCTCAGGACGATCAGTGAGCTCAAAATTTCGAATCATTCAAATCAGACCGCAAAATTCAAGCTACCATGAGTGACCTATCTTCTGTCTCGCTGTATCATCGCAATACGACACTAGGGAAATTCATGCGAGTGTCGCTTTCCCAAAATCCATACTCCAGAACTACATGCAGCCTGATCCTCATTAAGCCCGAGGTATATAAGCAATTTAAAGCCAGAATTTGGCCCGATACTCCCAAATCTTTCTAGTTTCCTCCTCAATTCAATCTTGCAAATTCACCATCTCCATTTCCTGCAATACCTCCCTAAAATCGGGACAAATTGGCTTTGGTTCAATTTCTTTGCCCGAAAACTCTTTCATCGTCTTCGGTCAAAGAGGAACAGCTGTTGACGGCCAATTTTGACCCTCCCTTTTAAGATTAATTTATTTATACTTAATGATATGCAAAAAATGTTTTCAAAGTATTTTCCAATAATGAATACATATTTCTACAAATTAATTCAGTGTTAGTTTCAAAATTAATCATTTGGCGTTAGTATTATGTAATTATAAATATATTTCTATTTTAGAATTATTAAAATAATTTCTATACGTAAGTTCTATAATTAATTCAATAGATTACTTCTTAAAATAGCTAATTAGTTTACCATTTCAATAATTCGAAATTAATGTCCTAGTGAAGTATTTTTACAAATAATCAATTAATTACAATAATTAGTAGTATTTAACAATTATAATTTTCATTACATTTTATTGAAATTATTAAGTTTATTTAACTTAATTTCAAAAGGGATTAAAAACCAAAAGGCCACACCAATTGCAATTCTTGAATCAATCATAAAATGGCTACTTTTTAAATGCTTTTTGGCCTAAATACAAGGCCCAATTGGGACCTGACCCAGTCTAAACACCCATCTCCTTCTCCATTTTGGAAATCCATGCCACTCCTATTAGACCAATCGGAGCTCGCCACGTCACCCTCGCTCTCAACTCACAGAACAAACACACCCACATCTGAGTCGTTGATCCATCTGATCAATGGTTCACGATTATTCCCTAATTTCTCTTTTAATTTAAATACCCGTCCCCCAGACTCAATCTCAGCCGTCCAAATCCAACCATCCAACGGTCGTAACTTTTTACATTTATAATTCTTTAATGCCTAAATTATCAGGATCGTTGATCATTAGATCCAACGGCCCAGATCCTATCTCTCATTCTTAATCCTAGAGACACGCCCTCTCCCCAATACCCCAAAACCCTAAATTATTCTAACACTCACCCGGCCGCCTCACCTCCCCCTTTCCTCTTCTTCTCTCATCTCTCTCAAACTCACAGACCCATCAAATCACCCAAACCTTTCACTAATTAGTGCAAGGTCACGAGTTCATTAGAAAATCATGCTTCTTGTCTCTCATGTCCGCGATTCTCGCCGATTACCTCCTATTTTTATCACTCAATTTCAAATCTACCAAATCCGAAAACCCTAAGCCTGGAGATGGAACTTCAAATCAGCCATGGCTTTTCAAATCCATAACATGCATGGCCTTCCATTCTGTCTCCGTACCACGAAGCTCATCATTCCTTTCCTTTTTTTTCCATTCGATTTCAAAAACCCTCTTTGAAGAGGTCATACCAGACGGTGAAACTTCAACTCGCCAGACCTCCTTCTCTGTCTTTTCAAATCAAAGGCGAGTTTGGGATATTAGCTGGCCTCAACGTTGATATTCATCACCCAGAGGTCAAATGCAATGACCTCTGGATATTAGGCTTCTGACCAGCGGTCCTTCACACCTCATCGATTCAATCTCCCTTCTCAGGTAAGAAACTTCATTATGATTCCCTCTGTTCTCTTTCAAATTCACGCAATCTTGCGATCATCATCAATATGTCATCACTTTCCACTATTATTTTGAATTCTCTGAACCCTATAGCCTTAATGGAATAATAAATAGAATCCTTTAATGTTCTCATCCACCACCACCTAACATCACGAATCAACTATCTCATACTGAAGAGAAACACACACACAAACACTAAGAGGTTTAGGATTCCAACCCGTAAGGTTCTTACTGCTTTTCTTCTCTTTTTGTTGAGTACCATCGCTGGTCTAAACTTGAGGTTTCTGGGGTTTTTAAGCAACTGAAAAGAGCACTCGTTTTGTCTGCTGCTCTTAAAAAGTTCCTTAATCAGAACGACAGCCAGTTTTCAAAGAAATTGGGAAAGAACCATCAATTTTCACCAACTAGGAATGAAATCAGATTTTCATAAAAAAGAAAAGACAGTAACGGATAATCTCAAATGAATTTCCAAAGACTCGCTTCTTCAAATTTTCTTGTTTTAGAAAAATCAAGGTACATTTGAAAATCATCTTTCTTACAAACAACTCTTAAGATTACTCTAGCATATATTCTTCAAAGTACTTACTTACATGACTTAATAATTACCATCTTTATAATATAAACCACTTTCAAAACTCTCTTAGCCTATAATAACTCTTTTATAATCCCATAACCTTCTTAAGTCTTACACATACACATTCCTTTTAGCATATAGCGAGCCATGCCCTAGTAATAATCAAAGCATAGTATAGATAACTAAGTCCTTAAAATTAGTCTTATGTCCTATGGAGCTACCTCAGGTAGATTTTAAGGGGTGCCTAACACCTTTCCCTTAGAAGAACAAAAACCCTTACCCATAATCTCACCGGTTTGCAGACCTGTAATGAACATAACTTAGTAACTAAATAGGTACCCTAGTATACCTTTAAATATTAGGTGGCGACTCTCTTTAATCAACAACAGAAAAACCATAAGTTGAATCCTGTCTTAACTAGTACAAAATAGGGTGCAACACTTATCATATCATCCGAGCGCTAATGGACAGGAGGAGTCAACCAATAAGACGATTATATAAAACCTCAAAAGGAGGTTAGAAGCTGCTCAAGGCTAATGGCCGAAGAGTTACCGGTGAGCTATGGGCGTATCGGACGACGACAAAGTCAAGCATGAGAGAAACACCTTTCTGTTTTATATATGGCGCGGAAGCTCGAATACCGGTAGAAGTAGGGGAACCAACCTTACGATTTTCTCGAGCAAACGAGGAAGAAAACGAATGAGGCAATGCTGGTGATGCTGGGTCTACTCGATGAACACAGAGACTTGGCACAAGTGAGGATGGTGGCGCAAAAGCAAAGAATGGAAAGATACTATAATCGGAGGGGACAATCTATTCTATCTCAAAGTAGGATATTTGGTTTTGAGAAAGGTGACTTAGAGCACTCGGGAAATCAACGCTGGGAAGTAGGGTCCAACATGGGAAGGTCCCTACCGAATTTCAGTTGTCACTAGTAAGGATCGTATAAATTAGAAAATCAAGATGGAGTCAAATTGCCTAGCAATTGGAACATTACTCACCTCAAAAGGCACTGCTACTGATGGATCTTACCAATACTGAAAGTATGTATTGCACTCTTTTTCCCTTCGACCAGATTTTGTCCTAATCGGGTTTTTCTGGCAAAATGTTTAACGAGGCACCAACGGAAAGCATACTACGAAACAAGGTTATAGGCGAGGACAAGTCCTTTTAATTACAATGCATTAAGGTGATAAACCACTATGGGATGGTTAAATAATCTTTGGCTCGATGGCAAGTTCCTAATGGGAACAAGATTTCCAGTGTTCCAATTCACATATTTCGCATTCGAACACTGGGGGAATAGTATAAGATACGACAACAAGATTGCCAACAGAAATCGGAGACTGCGAGAACTGGGAACAATAATATCTCATCGGGACCGAGGACTACATGGCCAACCCGGTAGAAATAAGATGTACAAGTTAGTCACATGTTTTGGTAGTTTTTTCCTTTAGCAAACGAATGCTTATGTGCTTTTCAAGATAGATAAATTAAAATAAAGTCCTTTTATTTTTTATCTTGTTTCTTGTCCAAATGATTAGTTGATTTTATCATTTGAAATTTAACAAAAATATTCAAATGCTTGTGCCGAAATGAACAGGAGACGTCCTCTTCAAGTGCACTGTAAACATAGGATGGCCCTTTCTAATGAAACCCTCATAGTAAAGGGTTAATTCCAGAAGAGTAATGCCCAGAATAAGGAGCTATCAGACGAAAATATACCCGAAGCTTTATCTAAATCGACACAAAAAGAACAAATTTTTGCACAATACTTAAGCAAAATTTTTCTTCATTTATCAAACTGCCAAACTCAACGGAGAGTCTGGCATAATTACAAAGTACAAAAAAGGGGGGACACACAAAGAATAAAAAATCTAAGCATTGTCGCCTACAGAGCTCGAATGGAGAGTGGGATCTGCGTCTCCCCCGGTGGAAGAAGGTGGATCAACTGTCGGTTCGGAGACTGGACCTTCATCATCATTCTCTTCAATTTCATCCTCGGCTCCCGAATACTCGGAACCAGTGCTCAAGGTAGTTGCAGCAGGCTAAGCACGGAGACATTCTCGGGTAGTTAGCTCCAGTTCTCTAGCCTTGGCGATGCAATCATCAGTATCAACGATGCCCGCTTGGGCCTCTTCTAAGGTTTTTCTCCTCATATGGTACATAGCATACGTCTTCTAGAATTCGAGGCAGCCCTCTTGGTATTGAAGCTTTACCTTAAGTCTTTCAACCTCGTCCTGAAGACCGACCCTCTCAGATCTCATAGCACCAAGGCTAGTATCAACATCACGAGTTATAGTCAGATGAATCCGGTTTTGCTCCATGATCTTCTTAAATCTCTCATCCATCCTATCCCTCTTATCCTCGGCGACATTAGCCTCCTCAGTTTTGGAGCTCAAGGCTGCCTTTAAGTTATTCACTTGTTCCATGGAGGCAGACTCGCGCTCGGTAGCAGCAAGCATAGCATCTTGGAGCTCAACCCACTTAGCCTTATACTCTTGTAACTATGCATATAATTAGATGGATTCTTGGCTGTGGGCCATCACTTCTTGTTTTCTTTGCTGCAATCGGGCCTATAACTCTCCCGCCTCAATAACTTTTTCCTTTAACACCGGGAGATGCGCAGCAAGTCGATCCTATTCGGCCAACAGTTGATCTCGTTCGGAGGCGAGTCCTTGCGTATCGAGAATTAATCTCTGCAGTCCCTCGGAAGCAAGGAGGTTAGCCTGTACAGATAATATCAAGTCTAGAAATCCCGTTACTGCAAAAAAAATAGAAAACATATGATAAGAAAGCAAATACAGTATCGTTGCCGTGTTATGCATCACATTATTCAACAAATACTCCCTCAAAAGGGAGCATATTTTCTTCCTATCTTTCTATGAAGCCAGTGACTTCAGGTAGTTGGCAAGCTCCACTAGCTAGGACAGCAGATGGCACTCCTTAGAAACCAAAAGAGTAACTTTCCTCCTCCCTCAATGATATGGGGAAGGGGTGAATAATTGTGCCCCAAATACCCATAATCGGGAGACCGGGGAGGAAAAGCATTACTCTCTCGAGCGTTTGTTGCCGGTGGAGGATATGTAATGGGTGCTGGTGGTGAAGGTGCTGGTGGTATAGAGGGGCATGAAGTTGCTGGCATTGAAGGTCGAGAAGCAGCTACAATAGGAGCAATGCTAATTATTGGTTACTCAGTGTCCGGAGGTAGAAGAGGCACGGTGACCGAGTTCGTGGGACTAGAAATAGCAACAGGGGTCGGAAAGTGAGAATCGACATCCTCTACTATCTCCATTTCACCCCGTAGTGCTTGGAACACATCCTCTACTATCTCTATTTCACCCCGTAGTGCTTGGACCTCACATTCGGTCGGGGTATGAAGACTCCTGGTTGAGTATCCGGTTGAACTGATGAAGATCATTTTCTCCTTTGAAGGGAAGCCTCTTCATCACTAGCATTCCCTTTATCTTCAATGACCTTTGTGACCGTGGTCGGTTCGATCGTGGCCTTCTTTGTTTTCTTATTTTGAGTCCCAACTGAAGAAGAATGTCGCCTTTTTGGTTGCTTGTTCTCTGGCTGGGGACTCTGAGAGGAAGCACCTCCATCAGAAGCAGATCTGCGGGCACTGCTTCGAGCAAGGGTACTTTGTAGCATCCTCGTAGCCTCGGGGGGTGAGCCATAACATCAACGCCGGGGCAGGTGACAGAGCCCCGCGGGAGTCCTGAATCAAGCAAAAAATGGAGTTAGCAAAGGTTACTTATGTTCATAGAGAGACAAAAAGAAAAAGGACTCTGTTTACCATGGTTCTTTGCCTTCCACCCATATTTGGGGCCCATTTCCTTCCACTGGGGGGGAATGCCTCATTGTAATATCCAGAATCTTCTGAACCCACTGGTCCAGGCTTTAAACCCATGGTGGTTCCCACCGGACAACTGGAATAACAAAAACAAAAAGGTCAACATTGATGGAAAATGATCTTTTTACGAAGGAAGGAGGTGAATAAATTACAACTTACGAGAGCGGTTCTATGATTCAGGAAAAGATAGAGTTGCGACCGGGATGATATGCCTAGTAGCGATGATGACAAACTGCTCTATTCATTCACGGTCGTTGTCATCATCCATGCTGGTGAGAAGGGTGTAGTGGCCACGTTTGCTGAAATTTATTACTCCCCATTTTGGGGGAGTAGAGATTCATCATATGTGTCGGGGTTAGGGTTTTCCCAGTCTTCAAGCACAACTGGCATAGGCAAGTCACCGTTCGCCATATAGATGGTCCTACCTATGCCAGGCAAACCTGGTACCGGTGGCAAAACTCCAAAATCACGGGGTCGAGCCCTTCTCTCAAGGAAAACGGACCCAAGGTGAAGGGATACGTATAGACATACGTAAAACCTTCCTTGGTGAAGGTAATCCGCTCTATCATATCCGGAGTAAGGATGTTAAGGTTTGGGCAGTTTTAGTCCTCCTTCACAGCAGGAATACTGGAAATGCGAATAGAGAAAGGGTACCTGCTAACGGCCCAAGTCCGTGGGGACGCGGATGGAAACTTCTCTTGGAAGTCATTGGCGGTGCTCAGGTGTTTGGTTATGATGGTGCTTACAACGGGAGAATCAGAATCGACGTCAGTTTCTTTATCCTTGTTTCTCTTCGGGCCTTCACCGAAGAGAAGACCAAAGTTTTTAAAAGATTCAGTAGAAGAATCCATGTAGTAAAAAGGCAGTAAAAGTTTTAGAGAAAGTTAGAAAAAATGAAAGTTTTCTAAGTTGGAGGAGGTTGAATGCAGAGAAGATGATAAACTTATGAAAGTTTTGGAAGTGAAAGAAGTAAAATGATGAGTATAAGTAAAGATATAGGCGGCAAAAATCATGGTCATGATTACCTCGAGAACCGGCAAAAATATTGTTGAATCGTGGGGCAACACGTGTATGGGGTATTAAATGCAAAAAGACATGCGTCCTTTCAAGCGTCAGAGATTGTTCAGAAGAATTCCTGCTAAGAAAGGGATCTTCACCAACTTCCTAGTGACATAAAGATATGCCACCGGAAAGCAATGGGACTATCTGTATAGGTTAAAATTGGTTTATAATGAATGATCGAATGATAGCGAGACACGTGGAACCAAAGTCAGATAAAAGGCAAATCAAGTAGCAACCATTACCGGGAACAACAACTGCAATTGACATTGGATAAACCCCGAATGGAGCATGGTCAACATGAGCATATCGAATATTTGTCATCGGATAGCATTCAATGAAGAATATTCACTGCATTAAATGGGCGCCGTTATAGAGAATATTTGCATTCATGGCATGCTGTTATATGTTCATCAATGGCTAATTTGTTATCATTTAAGTATGGCTTGATCCTAGAATCTTGTTTCCCTATGTATAGCTATAAATAGCACGCTTAACAGCCATTGTAGGGCACGAAAATTCTTGGCAAAACTTATGATGTATTTTACTTTCACTCTCAATTAAAATATTTTTATTTGCTCTTTTATATTCTACTCATTTCTGTCCTCGGAGACACTATTTTCGAAGTTGGGCTTGTCATCTTTTTCAATTTTAGTCGCTAAATTTTACTTTTAATCTAATTTATTTATCATTTTTGGATCAAATCAGTTCGATTATCTATAAATGACATGTATCCTTTTATAGGTAAACACCATAATATTTGCTTTGGGAGTCTTGCTAGTTCTTAAAAATGACGAAGGCGTCATTGAAAATAACAAGAATGATAAAAAATAAAAAAAATTTAACTTATTTGATTAGGTTACCAATTAAGTAAGTCAGCGCTGGTTTAGCATAAAATGCAGATATTCTTCTTTATCCCTTTTCTGGTAAGTAAAAGCGACTTTTGTGATTGGCGTTACACCAACGATGCCATGTGATTAAACTATGATTCTGAACTGATAAGGCAACAACTCTATTTAGTAAACATAAAACTAAGATCACCAGCAAAAAATTCCAAACATTTTATTAAAGTGTCGTTTAATCCATTAGATTTTTTATAGTCCTAATTGTCCGCGACTCCTTTTAGAATTTAGTTGTTGAGTAATCTCCGTAATAATAGGTTATTATATTCCTTTAACATTCGACTATAAAAAAAATACTAGAATTATTTTTCCTTTATCAGTTAATATTACAATTAAAGTTTCACCCACTTACAGGTAAAAAAAAAAACTTATGTTCTCGGGGAATTCGACTAATATTGGGACGAAGGATGCATTTGATAGGATGGAAGTTATTTTTGAACTATGTCTTAGAGAAAAAATGACTTATTTTCTAAAAAAATATTTTCTTGAAATATGTTTTTATGTGCTTGACTTGAGAGAGTGAAGTATTTTTTTCCTTTTTGTTGAACAAAAAAAGATTTATTAAAGAAAAGGGATAATGTATTGATGAAAATACTGAGTGGTAAAATTAATAATATTGTTTTAAGTATTGGTTGAAGGGTGATATGAAGTTAAGGGTTGAAATAATGATAAAAATGCAATGACTTTCACCCAAAAGTAAAGAAAGTTATTTTTTCTTTTTCGATGAAAATTGTCTTTTGGAAAATATTTTTGGGGAATAAAGTAGAGTATCAGATTATGTTTAATCAATTAAGATTTGCTTTTGGAGTTTAAATTAACGCATTAACTAATTAATAACGGACTAAGCTGCATATATATATTTACCATGACTTAGTTTTCTCTCTTTTGCCATACAATTAATTGTACTTGCTACTGATGAGGAAAAGATCCAAGCTGTTGATCATGACACAGTCATAGAAGTTTGGACCAAAAAGGCAAATTAAACAAAGATGTAAGAACACTAGAAATAGAAAATAAAATACTAAAAAGGAACAGACATAAATAGATATGAATGGATTAAACATTAAAAAGAAATTCTAATTCTAATCCAACATGCTTGGCACCTAAAAGGCATTCTGGTAATTTCACGAGCAATTTAATTGGATAAAAAGGCTTCTTACTGTAGCTGTCATATAGATATTTGAATGCTTTGACCAAATTGCCATTTGCTTATCTCATCATACATCACTCCATAAACTCTTCTTGGACAAATTGTGGACCCACATAGAACACACTTTTTTTTACTGCTGCCTTATAACTTTTTGAGTAGAGTAGACATTGACATGTGAAAGTTGGGACCATGTTTTGCTGGAATCCGTTCCAAGCAACATTAAAGTTATACTTATATTTGTTTGAGAAAATACATGATTTACTCGTAGACTTTATTAAATATGAGAATAATATTATATATCAAATTTTTTTAAGGAGTATCAATTACACACCACTTTGATATTTGACCATATCTGTTTATAGATTGCTATTACATGCGTCAATCAACATGTGACACGTATCATAAATCGAGGAAAAGAAAAAGAAAAAAAAATCTCTTCCCCCACCCCCTATCCTCATCTTCCCAAACAAAAAAAATACAAAAAAGAAAAAAACCCGTCCCCTCTTCGTCTTCCCAACCACATCATCTTCTTCACCACCACCATACTACCATCAACCCTTTCATCACAAGCACCTTCTTCCCTAACTATAGATTTAACTCTTTGCCGATTTTTAACAAGTTTTAACAACATTCATCACAAATCCTTATACAAATTTCAAATTCAAGCTCAAACCCAAAGTTTCAAATTTGTTAATGATATTTTTTGAATTTTATCAAAATTAATCACCAAATTTTCAGCATATTTTTAGTAAATTTTTACTCAACAATAATCACGAATTCAAACTAGTTTTCTAGGTCATGGAACACCAAAATCAACAAGACCCGATTAAATTTTTAAGCTTTTTCAAAAGGTCAATAATGGTGATTTTTACAAGACTCAATCGCTTCTCTTTCCTTCTTCTTTTTCTTTTTCTTCTTGGTCATGGGGGTTGGAGAGGCGAAAAATGAGGGGGTAAACAAAACTAGGATGGGAGTTGGGGAAGAAGATGAAAGGGGAGGGGGAGAACGCTGGGTTTTTGGGTTTGGGAAGAAGATATGTGTTATATTTTTTTCTTTAATTGAAAAAGGAAATAGTTAAAAAAAGGAAAATAAATTATGTATTTTGTCTATTTATTTTATAGAAAATAAATTAACTAACACATTTATCTAATTTACGTGTAGGCGAAGAATGGCCACTCAATTTATGTAGGCTTTCTCTAATTTACCCATATTTTTAGTCTGCATCATTGTTCTCTTGCCATCCAGTAAACTCGGTTACCAGCCATCCACTCAAATCTTATATGTGGTCTCTGGGCATCTGAGCTGCTGTTTGGAACCAAAGTTTCTAAGTTAAAATTGCCAATTATTTAAAGCACAAGGGTGTTTTAAATGGATTTCAAGTTCTTAATTCTTTTGTCATCAATTGTTGAAGATCTAAAATGATTCATGTGTAGTGCAGAATTTTATAACAAATTATATAATACTGATATACACAGTTAAAACCATAGAAAAGGCTAAAATCTACCTATACAAAAACTAAAGACTAAATCTATCTCTCCATATTAAAATGGAAAAAAACTTAATATTTTAAAGGAATTTAGAGTTGCAAACTGATTCTCATTGTTTAAAATGAAAATTTATTTTTATAAAACATAACTTTTACAATTCAATGTAAAGTTACGATCAGCCGTAATAGTTCAAAGACACACTTTTTCTTATTTTTAATTAAATTATCATAGTTTATTCATGATAGAACAATAATTGTAGCATATAATATTTGTTCTTGCACGCCAAATATTTGTTGTTACAAATAGTGGTTTATCTAATAATTGATCTTTAGTTAAAAAAAATTCATGCATATGCTAGAGGTCACATTAGAGTTCAAGAAAATTATCAAAAATTACATTCTAAATACTACAAAAAAAGAAAGAAATTTTTAATAGTGCATTTGCAAATTAAATAAAAGAAAAATATATTCCAAAACTCTGAGGTACATTGGATGGTTTAATTCTAATACTATAACTATGCATTGCTGCTTTTAAATATACTTAAGCAAAAATAGAAGAAGAAGGAATTATAACAGAAAGAAACAAATTAAACTAAAAGTCCAAAATACCATAAAAATGAAAATGAATAAGATTAGTTGTGCACCTTTTCAACTATTGAATATTGTTAATATTATTTTGTGTAACATTGAAATTTTTAATATTTGATGATTACTCTCTAATCTTTTGCTATTTAAATTTTTTAAATTTAATCCTAATGGTCCACCCAACTAATTAAATTAAAAATAGTTGATGAATGTGTATATATATAATCATGTATAATTTATTTATACCGATTAAAAGAGTAAATTGTGAATCTAATCAACTATTTATGTAAGAATTTAGAAGAGAAAAAAAAAATCGATATGCAATATAGTGCTTGGGGCATCCTTTACTAGTAGTTAAAGACTTAAGAAATAAAGTTAAAAAGACAAAATATTTTAGAAATTTAAAAATAAGTTTGAGCATCGGTACAAGACAAATCATTCAGATTCAAGTATTTTAGGGGTGTTCCTATGGAGGGAAACACGGACACGTGATATCACATTTGTTTGCATTTCCATTTTGCCATGCTGTAAATTTCTCTTTTTATTCTATTTAGTCAATGTTGTGACATCAATTGTTATTTAATAGGATACCGGTGAAAATATTAGGAAGAATAATATATGAACTCTAAACTAATCTCGTGAACCTTAATTTAAAGGAAATCTTTTTCTTCTTTTACTTCTTTATTTTTGAAATAATGATATCAAATAAATGATGTTATTAGGTCGCCAATTATCTATTTTTACTCGGACGATATGGTGAATTGCATCGAGTTCAAATTTAAATCTCAAATATATTGATTTATAATTCTAGTTTCTCCTCTAACATAACAAATCACCAAGAACCATATATTTATTAATGATGTGGTACAGGATTGTCACATGGACGATTTGGTCAAGTATGGACAAACTAATATGTTGAGTAAATGAACATACAATGACCAAACTTGTCCAAATCTGTTTGGGCCGAGTTCGTCTGAGTCGATTGGAAAAATTATATTGTATAACGGCCGTAAAAATAATAGACCCAAAAATATATACCAGATGTAAATAATTTCTGGCGCAGGTTAAAAGTGATAATACCCCGAGTTGATTCGGCTAAAAAATGTCAGGAGCAAATGCACAGATAGTCATTCTCGGGAATGTTATTTAGAGATTAGCCAGTATTTATTTTATCCTAAAATCTTGAATTAAAAATATTAACTCTAGGACAATTCAAGAAATTTTTGTCTTGAAAAATTGAACTTAAAAACTAAAATTCAGGACGCACTATCTAATTCCTAAATAACAATTGATGTTTGGCCAAAATGTTATACTTTTAGTACATTACTCGCCCTATATTTTGTTGTTTTAGTGATTAATTGTGCGACCTTTGAACTAAATTATGTTGTTTTATGTGTAGGAGTATCGGAAAAAAGAGTCGAATGAAAGTTGCACGAAAAGAGGACGAAAATGCAAGAAAAGAGCACAAAAATACTAAGTACCCAAACCATGCTACAGGCCAAGCATAGCCAGCTCTGTAGCTAGCTTTACCGTGCTACAAGCCAAGCATAGCCAGCTTGACCGCGCTATAGGCCAGGCGCAGCCAGCTCTGTTGCCAGGCTGACCGCGCTATAAGCCTGGCCTCGCGAGGTCTATAGCCTGGTGATCAAAAGTGCGCCAAATTAAAAGACTGACCCGGATTTGGACTCAAAGATTTCAACCCTAGCCTATTAATACGCCCTAAACATGTCTAAGAGAGGGTTGGGCGTTTTTGGAGAGGAAATTTGACTCTGGACTTTTAGACCGGATTATTTCTGCAGCCACCGCTTATCCTATTTAGGACTAGAGTTGGGCGTGATCAAATTTTTTCTTGTTTCTTTTTTAATTTTAATTGTTAGTTAGAGAAACATGATATCTTGGAATTATGGAAGTTTCAATGTTGGTAATTCTACTTTAATCTTCTGTATCCTTCCCCAACTCCTAATGATGATGGTTCTACTTTTTCTTGTGAAGTTAATAGGAACAAAGAACCTAGGAATACTGACCTGAAGGAGATCATGGATATGTTTAAGTGCCTTGCAGAACAATATGATGAGAAACCACTGCAGATACACTACTAGAATTCCGATAAAAACCGACCAACGTTGGTTGGTAATGGCCAATAACCGACCAAAATGCGACCATTTACGTGTGGGCGGTATTTTAGGGGTCGGAAAGGCATACCGACCAAAGTTGGTCGGAAATTACCGACCAACTTTGGTCGGTCAATTAAATTCAAAAAAAAAAAATATATATTGCAAAAAATACCGACCAAAGTTGGTCGATTTTTTCCGACCAAAGTTGGTCGGTATTTAAATGATGTAATCAAAAGATTCACCATCTGGGAATCGAACCGGGGTCTGTACTGTGGTAGGATACTATTTTACTACTAGACCATTGGTGCATTTTATTTTAAGACTGTCTTTTATTTGATTTATACTCTTTAATTGTATTTTCGCACGAAAATAACCGACCAAAGTTGGTCGGTTTTATTAAAAAGTAAAATTACCGACCAAAGTTGGTCGGTTTTATTAAATGACCGGCCGAATTAATAGACCAAAGTTGGTAGATTTCTTGAAAAATAAATTTCGCGGGACTCAAAAATAATTTTTCGTATTTTTACGTCAAAGAAAACCGACCAAAGTTGATCGGTTTCGTAAAAAATAATTAAAAAATAAAATATTTTAAAAAATCGATCAACTTTGGTCGATTTTTTGGTCGTTTTTTTGACTGACCAAAGTTGGTCGGTCGACCTTGGTCGTTTTTTGCCGAATTTCTAGTAGTGATACAAAGGCAAGATGCAACTATTCAAAACTTGGAGGCTCAAGTGAGTCAACTAGTTGTACCTGGTAAAGCGCAACAAGCTGACATTGTGGATAGTAGCCAAGATGAGCATGAATTAGCAGCAGAAATTGCCATTATAATGGAGGAGTTGAGAGTAGAATATGACCAAACCAACTAACTAGAATTTGATGATGTCGATGTTGAAGAAGTAGTACTGGAGTCAACCTCGAGGACCTTACATATACAATTTTAAGTGATTCTAGCTTGTGGCAAGAAGAGGAGATCAATAACAAGTTGAATTTTCAGTTTGAGCGCATTGGTCTTCACTCCAAGCATTTTTCGATATTGTGTTCTGAAGGAGATATGGAAATTAATCTGTGTGAGCCAATGCAAGAGTTAAAGGAAGAGGTAGATGAGCCCTATATTTTAAAATTTCCAAGACGTCTAGGCAAGGTGACACTCCTCGGTTGAAAGCCAAAAAGTGCATAAAGAATTATTTAATTTTTAGATCGTAACAATTTGTATCGCCTCAAGAGCATGTATAGTGGCTACCTAGTGTCATTTCTACAAAATGTCATGATTCAGGGTGTGTTTGGTATAAAAATATTTTCTGGGAAAATAAGTGATTTTATCTCTTATTTTTTCATGTGTGGTTGATGAGTGGAATGTATTTTTCTAGTGTTTGATTAGTGAGTAGAAAAATATTATTTTAAAAATATATAATTTAGACAAACAATATGCAGTGAGGATGTGAGAGGATTAGGGAGGGTTGGGGGAGAGGGCGAGGGGGCTAAGGGCGGGTGGGTGGAGTGGGGGTAGGGATTTGGGTGCGGGTTGGTGGAGGTGGAGGGCCGATGGGGTGGGGTGTTGTGGGTAGGATAACAGGTGGTGGTTGGGGGTTGTTGGGGGTGGGGAATAGGACGAGGAAGGTTGAAAAGAATTTTAAAAAAATATTTTCCCTACTAGAGGAGAGAAAATATTTTTCTCCAATTGGAAAAAAAAATGAATTCATAAGAAAAATATTTAAGCCAACCTATAATAAAAAAAATTGAAAATAATTTTTCAGTAAGTATTTTTGTTCATACCAAACATACCCTCAATCCGTCCAAAGAGCCGTTGTATTATTTATACTTTAGGCTCACTTTGCATTTAATTATGAGAAATTTGATGGAAGCGTAGAGAGATAAGAAAAGTATTTTTTGGCAATTATGGAAGCTTTTCTCATTTTTTTTCTTAACTTCGACTTTGCGCCTCAACTGAGTCAACAAAAAGGGAAATTTGACAATACATGACAATCTAACCTAATAAATAACATAAAAAAAATAGAACATATGATTATTAGCATCTTGTAGCGCACGTTTATATTTTAACTAGTTAAATTTGTCCGCGCTTCGCGCGGTATATTTGTAAATTTAGAAATGATCTTTTTATAAATTTAGTCAAGATAGAATAGATAATATTTTTCATATATACACAAAAAATTCACTATACATGTATACAATTATGTGGTATATAAATATGTGGTTTACATGATTCCTAGTTATAACATATTAAGTAGGTATTTGATTTTCTGGACGATGAAGTTATTCGGTTAAATATAATAATCAATTTGAATAAAGAGATACACACCGAAAGAATCTCATACTACATGATATAAACCAATTATAAACTATATTTTAGGTATAGGAAAGAAAAAAAGCCTCTCGAAGACAGATGCAAGTCTAGAATTTTAATTCTATGGGTTCAACATTTAAATTTTTTAGCAGTGAATCCATTATATTATAAAGTTATGGGTTCATAACTACTATTAATTATAATTTTAGTGATATTTGCATATAAATTTATATCCTGCGTCAAAAGTACTGGATTCAGTTGAACCCTATAACTCTATGTTGCTCAAAGACTCTTTCTGCATAAGAATGTAAGGCACCTATACCTTTAATCCTCTATGAACCAGCGGGGTTTGTACAAACAATAAGTGATCCTAGTAAAAAAAGATCTTTTGCATTAACGTCTTAATCAAACATTCAGAAACTGCATATTTAAATTTCTAAAGAAAAAAAAGTTTGTAAAGTATAAGTACGAATCAAAGGATAGCTATTTATAGCCCATAGGTTATAAAATAACTAACTTAGAATGCTCGAGCATAATACGCATTTGATTGAGTTGGAACCATCAAATTTACCTCCAAAAATATAATAACATACATAAATTGCCTGATCAAGCGAAATATTGACAAAAAAGAAATGAAGGATGAGTTACCATTTCATTAGTCAAAGAAAATTTAACAAAATTTAGTGTGAATTTGAACATACCTTAAACATGCTCTTTTTATGTCCAGCAAACAGATGTAATGCCATTGTCCCCTCATTAGTATGTTTTCCATGGATGACTGATGTATATTCTCCTTTCTTGTGCTTTCAAGAGTATTAAAAAAAAAAAAGATTTATAAGCAAATCTATATATACACTTCAAAACCTCGACATAATTTCATAATAAAACCTCAATTAGCCTTTATTGAAACAAAATCATATAACAATCGTTTAAGGTATTATCGAAGACCAGTGTTATTATCGAAGGCGAAGTCACTTGTTTTAAATATAACAATCGTTTCCCAAAAAGAAAAAAAACTAATTAAAAGAAGAATAAACATGACATGCACAGTAAAAGAAAATATACTTTCTCATTATTGTCTAATAAGTTTTGAGGGATTAAAAATATTGATGAATGACACTTTTCATATCCATATTTTACTTCTTGATGGCCATCTTCCACTCTCCTTCCTCGGGCCTTTTTTTTTAACCCGACTCTCAACGCATAGAGTTCTTTTTTCTATCTTTCTTATTATTATATTTACTCACAACTCAAAACTGATGAGGCTTTTAGTCTTCCTAATTAATGGGAACGATTTTGTAATTTGTGGCTTTTGGTAACGGGAACGGTTTAGTTTGTGACCTATGAATTTTTAAACATAAATTGAATTAAATTGTATACAGAGAATGAGGGGAAAATGACCAAAAAATGAGAAAAAAGATGAGTAAATTTCCAAACTTCAGAGAGTGTCACCTGTCCTAGGCTAAGACCAACTTTACATAAATATACATATTCCGCGGGTAAGGATGAATGGGCACATCAGTTTCTAATTAGCATAACGCTCTTCTGCACATTGTCTCATCACCATATTTCTCTTGGAACAATTTTCTTCCATTTCTTCCCGAATCTTTCTCCCAAACATTTTAGCATTTTCCCCCAAAACTCTCTCATTATAATCATTCCATAAACACTCTTTTAGATTGTACTTTTTATTTATTTTTCTAGGTTTTTAAAGAGTTTTGGTGCTAAAAAAATTGTATAACTTTTGATTGGCTAATATTGAGTTTTCTTGAAAATATTTTAAGGAGTTTGAATAACGATTTTGGAGCAGTTTGAAGATGATTTGATGCGAATTGAGATGATTTTCAGATTGAAAACTCAAGGTTATAGAAGACTCCATTTCTTGTATCCCTCTATGTATGTTCGTGTATATCATCCTATATATAAGTGTATATCTGTTTTATCTCTTGTATATCGTGTTTATGTATATCAATAAAAACCTTTATATAACGTGATATATATCAATGAAAATCTTGTGTGACATATACTGATATTTAACGTGATATACACATTGATATATACCAACTGAAAGTAGTAATGAATATTTGGTGATTGTTTACGATTTGTTTGGACGAATATAAATTTTGAAAGGGAACAAGCGTGACTTGGGAGTTGAATATTCATATTCTTCTTTTATCTAGTTTGTTTGGTAGGATTTGGCTTTTCATTGCTAATTTATTTAGACTTTAGCTGCTAAGCTTAATCTTTGCCTAAAATTTTGCCAATTATTAGTGATATGTACATGTCAATTTCCCTACAAAAAGTCCCAAATTGAGGCTCGCACATCTATTTGTAGTTTCGGCATCTAAGGAGGAAAGATTGAGATATTTGCACAAATAGGATAATTTAGTGCCACCATTTATATTTTGGTCTTGTTAAGAAAAGTTTTAGAAAAATAGCCCCCTGTCAGAATTTAAAATACGCTGAATTTTGAAACACAATGCCAAAATTTTGAAGCATGCAGCTAGAACTGAAAATTCTGGTAGTGTGTTCAAATATTCTGTCAGTGAAAATTCTAAGGCAGGGTTATCTTATAAAAACTTTTCTTAGCTGGGTCAAAATATAAATTGTCGTTTTAAAAGATTCACCCAGCGTAATTTTCTGGAAAAAATTGGAAACCAAAACCCCACAAAATATCATGAGACTCTGAGAGTGACAATATTATGAATATTTGAAAAGTTAAATACTATGTTTTATTATACCAATATATTAAGATGTGATTTGTTACTTTATATAGTTTCCTAATATGCACTTTTTTGTTTAAAAAATATTAAGAAAAATGATGCCAAATGCCTAAATTCACGTAAGACAATTAAATATTTTAATCCTCGTGTCTGAAAATTGTAAATTTCGTTTCTGCGACTGAGGGGAGTAAAGTTACCTCCCATGAAAATAATTGAGCAGTCCATACTGAAACTCAAGAAGGGACGGGTGAATTGTGTCAATTTTAAAATTAGTTGACCAACTATGATATTAGTCGACTCTTTTTCCTGCAAGCATTGAGTTAGAGCAAAGTAACAGTAAATTTTAATTTATTAAACAAAAACAGTAAATGAACACAAAATTTTATACTAGTTCATGTACTGTTATGGTACCTATATCCAGTTCCCTTGAATCACAAATGTTTTCTTAGATCTTCAAAGATAGTTTGTCACAACGGTCGTGGTTTTCCTTCGTTCACCCCAACGATGTACAATTGAATGTTTTCCAAGTTCTTGACACAACCTCTTGATTTTTTTTTTCTATTACTTTCTATCTTTTGTGACACTAGTAAATTCAAGAATAAAATATTTTAACTAAGAACTAGAAAGACGTAGAAAGCTTGTATATGAAGTTGTGCACAATTCTCTTCCTCTTTGAGTTCTTCATATAGGCCGTGGTTAATGAGTCTTGAGTTCATCAGGATCTTCATTGATTATGAGTGAGATTGAGAAATTTCTTTGATTGAGGCAAGTAATTTTCTAATAGATTCGACCCAAGGAATGCCTCTGAATCCAGTCAATAGATATGGATTGGATTCATATACCAAACTCGCTTTCCTTCCTTGTGTTTTCAATATCCTTATGAGACTCTATCTTTACTTTTAGATAATGCATCATCCATATGTTGAGTTGTCTAATTTATGCTCTTTTGATTGTCCTATGATCTCAGATCATTTTAATTCACTTTGCTCTTCCTCTTGTCTTGTCTTGATCTCTTGAATCTAGACAGACCAGTTACATCATTTGCGTTTCTTTCCTTTTACAGTTATCTATTTTCATGCAGAGACTGGAATGAGATTAGTATTACTATTATTATGTGTTATCATTAAAACTTAAAGTGCAACAATCTCCCCCTTTTGATGAAGAAAACCAAAAAGAGCAATAATGCAAATGATACTTCTCCATATGTTTGGTTCTCCCCATTGTGCTGTCGAATTTGTGCTTCCCCTTATTTGTTGCTCAATCCTTTCTCCCTTTTGACATCAATCAAAAAAGAAAGAACAATGCAAGAACAGGAAAAACAAATACCACATAGGTAGATATGTTAATAACAATAGTTTTATGCCTACATGGGAGGCATAGTAGCAATTAAGTTCATACAGGCCAACAAAAACAAATAATAAAATTAGCAACAAGAAATTGGTTTAGACAAAATACATAATAGGCCTTAGTTTCTCCTCAGAAAGTACTTTAGGATGTTGATAACTTTGGTGCAGAAAAGATTCAATTCTTGATAAAAGGGTAGTTGCGATCATGTGGGCCAATACTCGATGTTCAGATTTCAAGTTTTTAGGGCCAATATCTGGGGATTCTAAGACAATACAACTTTTGCCTCATCTAGAAAGACTTCAAAATTCTTTGGCCATGAGTTTTGAACAAACACATCATAAGCATCAAATTTTGCAGAACAAATTTTCTCAAATTGATAAGCATCAAGCACAACACGAGTATCTAAAATCATCGATTCTAAATCGTCTTTATCATTCACAAACATATTTGCATAAATTATTCTCATAGGTTCTTCATACACAATGCTCCCAGCAGTTTCAAATAGAGGTGATAAGCATTAAAAGTCGAAGATTAAGACAACATCATAGTGCATGCCCTTCATAAGAGAGAGACTTACAGTGCAACCATATTCTATGGACTTTGATTTGTAAGATTCAAACTTTGATCTCCGGTGGTCCATAAAAAGTACTTTTAACTCTTCCCTTTTTGCATGTGGGCCTTTTTGGGGTTTGATCCATGGGTCTTTTATTGTCTTTTTTCTGGCTCAAGACTTGGTCTTTAGAAGAGTTACTACTTTCATCATCGGTTTTGAGAGGGTCAGAGTCAATGGATGATTCTAGATCAATAGTTTCTTCCTAGGTTTGGGCCTTTTGGAAGTGGCAGCTATACCGTGTGGCTATGGAAGAGGAAAAGGCTTTAGGTTTAGCTATAGAGTATGAGTTTATGAGAGATGGCGATGACGTGATGAAGAGTGAAGTTAGATAATTAAAAAAGGCTATTGGAGAGTATGAAGAGTTGTCTCGATTGGTGGTAAAGTGTGGGAAAAGGAAATGAATTGACTTATTCTGAGGAGTTTCTTCGACAGCTCACATAGCAAGTAATTATGTCAGTCATGCATGCAATTAATGGATGCCATCAAAAAACTATACATTGCATAAGGCAACAAAATATTTTAAAAAAAAATAGAAAGATTCTAGTAAGTAAAGGAAATCTATAAGGAGCAGGCATAATACCAACTAAAAGTACAAAAGGGGGGAGGGGTGAATTGTAGCCTTTTTAAATTTCTAGTCTACTACTCTTCAGACCAAGTCGACTAATACGAAGACCACCTACATAAAATTGTTAGTTCTTCAATTTAACAAGTACTAATTACAACAAAAAGTAATGGTATATAATAAAATATGAGAGAAGTAAAGTAAATGACATCAGGAATCTAATACTGGTTCAGAACCAATATGGTATCCTAATCCAGTCCCCTTAGATTGCAAGGAGGTTATCTCTTGAGCTCTTTGTAATTTAGGTTGAGTAGATCTTGTGTGATTTTCAACATTCACCACTAACATTTACAAGGTTGGTTTTTACTCGCTCACAACTAACGAACGAAGGTTGGTTTTTAAAACACTCACCAACACCGTAAAAGGTTGGTTTTAGCTCGCTTACCAACAACGACCCTTTGGTTTTTATTGGTTCACCGAAAAAATAAACAATGACACAATCTCTCAGGACATAGTGCCTGTAATGACCCGACTTATTGTTTTGAGCATTTATATCACGTTCAATAATTTGAAGTATTGATCAGCTTCGTAATGTGTATTATGACATGTGTGAATTGGAGGCTTTGGTTTTCGGATGATTCAGGATTAAATTGAAAGAACAATCCTTGTTTAGAAGTTTAAACAAAAAGAGTTAACCGAAATTTGACTTTTATGCAAACGACTTCGGAATGGAGTTTTGATGGCTCAATAGCTATGTATGATTATTTTGGATTTAGGAGTGTGTTCGGATATTTATTTGGAAGTACATAGTTGATTTTGGCTTGAAATAGCGAAAGTTGGAAATGGAAAGTTTGGAAATTTAACCGGGAGTTGACTTTATTGACATCGGGGTCGAATACAGTTCTGGAAATTTTGATAGGCCCATTATGTCATGTATGACTTGTGTGCAAAATTTGAGGTCAATCGAACTTGATTTGATAGGTTTCGACATCGAATGTAGAATTTGGAATTCGTTAGCTTTCATTAAGCTTGAATTGGGGTGCGATTCATGTTTTAGTATTGTTTAATGTAATTTGAGTCCTCGACTAAGTTTGTATCATGTTATGGGACATGTTAGTATACTTGGTTGGGGTCCCATGAGGCTCGAATGAGTTTTGGAAGAGTTTGGTGTTTTGAGCATAAGCATGCAATGATCCAAAGGTACAAGTTTAGTTCTAGAGATCGAAATTCGATTTTGAGACTTCCGGGATGTGGTTGAATGAGAGTTCATATTTTGTAACTTTTGTCGGGTTCCAAGACGTGGGCTCCACTGTTGACTTTTTATTGACTTTTTCAGATTTATTGTGAAATTTAGCATTTTCATATGGAATTGATTCCTACTCCTCGTGTTAATTGTATCGAATTATTTATGACTAGATTCGAGGCGTTCAAATGTCGAATCGCGAGGAAAAGGCTTATTGGATTAAAGAATTGCATGGTTTGAGGTAAGTAACATTTCTAAACTTGGAGCTGAGGGTATGAATCCTTGAATTACGTGTTATATAAATTATTTGGAGGTGACGCACATGCTAGGTGACGGGCGTGTGGGCGAGCACCGTGGAAATTTATGACGTAATTGATTTTGTAGAATTTTGTAATCAAATAATCTTGGCATTATCCATGTACTTTTATGTGTTAAAGAAATTGACCTCAGAATCATGTTAAAAATCATGCTGAGACTAACAGAGATCATATTATTGTTGAATTATTTGTTTAAATTATAATTTCATACTCAGTAGTGTTCATTCATTTCATATCATATCTCAGTCTCTGTTGCTAATTATTGATACATCATATTATTATTTTTGGACTGATTTTTATGATATTTTGAGCCCGAGAGACTGGAGAGATTAATGGCTGAGTGAGGCCGAGGGCCTGTTTGTGAGGATATTTATGGGATCAGGCTGCACCCCGTAGCATGACATATTGGATTTATATACTTTATTATTATTATAGGATCGAGTTGCACGCCGCACTAGGCCAAATTGGCTTATTATAGCACGTGAGTTATCCGTACGGATCCAGATATTGATACTATGGCACGTGAGTTGTATGTGCAGCACGTGAGTTGTCCGTGCGGATCCAGATATTGATACTATAGCACGTGAGTTGTCCATGCGGATTATAGCACTTGGGCTGAAGGAGCCCCTCCGGAGTCTGCACCTCATACAGTCAGCGCAATTGATATTTATATTCAGGATGGATCTTCCAAGGGCATGGAGTTGCCTTATTTATTTATATTTTATTTATATTTGGGCTGGATCTGCCCGGTACAATGCCGAGTGACTGAGTGTGATGAATAGTGAGCGTGATGGGTGAAAATATGAGACAATGAGATTAAGTACTCTGAGAGTGTGAGTACATGAGTTCATCACTGTGCTACATTGCATTAGACATGCATACTTGATATGCAGGCATAGAGATGCATTTTTCCTCATGCCATCTGATAATGAAATTTCTTATCTGTCGTTAAACTTTTTGAGAAAAATCACAGATTTCAGACTTACTCATATTTTCAGTGATTTCGACAAAAGATTTGAGTTTTACTGTTATAATTGAAAAGAAAATATTTATTTTCCAGAATTGTAAACGAGCTGAGTATTTTATCATTGAGTTATTACATATGCTGCTTTAATTATATTGTTATGGATTGTTACTGGCTATTGGTAAGGACTCTGACCTTTGTACAAGCTCTCACTACTTTCAACCTCAGGTTAGATTTGTTACTTATTAAGTACACGGGGTCTACTAGGGTGGGCATCGATCGATTTGGTTTGGTTTTGTAGAATTTCGGTTCGGTTAATTCAGTTTTCAATTTGTGATTTTAATAACCAAAACCAAACCATAATAACTTCGGTTCAGTTTGGTTTATTCATATTTGGTTCGATTTAATCGGTTCGGTTTTTAGTTTCAAGCCATTGCAAAAATAGTACGAAATAACAAAAATAGATTACTTGTTGACAGAAAAAGATAAAAGAAATAAGAAATCCTATTAAATACACTAAAAAGATAAGAATTTTTATACAAGAGTTTCGGAGGGAGAAAAAAATGGGAAAGGGCCGTTTCTGGTCCTTGGGTTGGGGATTTGACGTTTGGAGTTCACATTAGGTTAATATCTAGAAATCTATAGAATTCTTAGAAGTTGGAGAATGTGTTCATCTCTTCTGCCTTTGTATGGCTTAACTCACTGATCACTAGCACCCCTTTTTAAAAACTTCTCCTATTTTAAATTAGCTTTACTATGGATTTTCCTGCAGTTGCAATCACTTAATGCTCTTTCATTGTTGGAGATGACAAAGCTGGAGCTTGAAGAATATAAGGTTAGGTTATATCGGTTGTCTTTCATTGACAATCCTATCTGTTTCTCTGGGATGTTTCAAACATTATGAAACTGATTTTTGACTGCACCTTCTACTGAGACAAGACCCTTATAACTCTGAGGCTGAGACTGCTCTTCGTGAATGCATTTCTGCATATAAGGAGGTAAGAGCAGTTTAGTTTTATATTGGTCAGTAAGTTTAGTTTAGTCAATTCATTTATGAATATTAGTTATTGATTTGTATACTACTATAAAGAGTGATAGAAAATTCAGTTTTTCGGTTTAACCGAAAACCGAACCATTAAAACCGAACACCAAATCGAACACCGAACTTTTTAAAACTATAAACCGCAAACCAACCAAATAAACCGAAATTTTTGGTTTGGCCGGTTTTTTCGGTTCGGTCGGTATTATGCCCACTCCTATATACTACACTTTTGCACCTTGTGTGTAGATATTTGATGATAATGTTACTGTGTATGGCGGAAGCTGGCATTGGAGATGTACCTGTATTCCAGTCATAACTACCTCTTGATCATGTTAGCTTTAGATTTAAAAATCTATTCATGTATTTTTAAAAGATGATGTATTTTATTTCACACCAGCTTTGTAAATTCTAAATCTTAGAAGCTCATGATTTGTACTACCAGTCCTTGGGGAGTGTATTAGAGTCAGTTAAATATTAATTGAATCGGATTATATTATTTGGCTTAACTAGCGGGTAAGGTTAAGTGCCATCACGGCTAGTTAGATTTTGGGTCGTGACAAGTTGGTATCAGAGCCCTAGGTTCATAGGTTATACGAGTCATGAGCAAGTTTCTAGTAGAGTCTTGCGGATCGGTATGATGACGTCCATACTTATCTTCTAGAGGCTACATGGCATTTAGGATAAATTTCCCATCTTTCTTTCTTTATCGTGCGACGTTAATTCAGCTTGAAGCGGACCTCCTTGGATTTCTTCCACTCACTCGTATGCCTATGTGAACACTCGATATCAGCTGTGCATCGACAACTTGTGATTCTATAAACGAGGTACAAGATGTGTTTTCTGTGTTATGGTGATGGGCCAGTGTGGAGGACTTAAGGCCAAGTTTAGACCGCAACTTAGGCTCGGTAGTTTCAGTTGTGCGAGCATAAACTTTTGGACTTATATATCCGATAGTGTCCCAATGAGTGGGACTCGTGGCTCGGTGAATGCTTGAATGGCTATGTGATAAATATGATGTGACAACGGGATGTGTTCAGGTGGCTTGATTATGATGAAAAATGGGTTCTTGGGTACTTGGTGTCTGTCTCAATTTGTGTGTTGAAGGATATTTCATGTTTTTTTAATCGTGGAACAAATTAGATTCTCATGTCCTTTTGATGAGTTTAGACTCAGGAAGATTAACTGATTGCGTAGTAATTGTGGCTGCGAAAGGGTATAAAAAAATGTTAGTTTGAGGCTAGGCAGGTGGGTTATGACCTGCAGAGCAATCTACAGGTGTGTGATCCCTATAGTATTGTGTGGAGGGTTTCTTTTCTACTAGCGAGGTACATGAGTTTACGAAGGATTTAGTTAAATTTCTATGCGGGATTATAGCAATAGTAGAGTATGGGAATGGAGAGTTATCAGATGTTTTACTTTATGGCTTTGAGCCAAGTGGGGGAGCCTGCTATTGACGATTTGATTTCATGGTTATATGTTAAATACTAGTTTTGGGTCAGAGGCATAATTACAGATCCGTTATGAGTTGCGGAGGTTGAGATCGAGGATGACTCGAGTAAGGAACATTCCTGGATACGGGTTATATTGCACGTTATGAGTATATAAACAAATCATGGGATGAGTGAGTTATTATTTGTGAAGCATATAGTGTGCATGAAGTATGGATTTGCTTGGTTGCGATAAGGTGGGAGTCACTTCTTTGAGTGTTGTTGTGCTAATGGGGCAAGTATGGATGACTCTCAAGAAGGTTCTAAAGGGTTAAAGATTCATATGTAGCAATTGAGAATTTTTGGATTTATATATCGCTAGAATCGATTATTGACATTGGATGGTGCCGGGACTTCCGGTAATTCTGTATGACTAGGGATTCTACATTCCAGTATAAGAAAGGTAAATGATCAATTTTAAGTTCATATAAGGTCTTTTCAGAGTGGATGTCTCGGTTGTGGTATTTATGGGGATAATTATGATGTGGTGAGGCTCTACAGATGTTTTAGTGGAATTATTCTTGGGTTTGGTGACCTGCATGGCTTGGTCGAGTTAGAGGAATTCAGTTATGATAGCTTGGTTATGTGCAAATGGATTTCAAAGTGTTCTTGATGGTTTCTACCATGGTTTGAGCTGGATATTTTCTACCGGTGTGAGGAACATATTGTGTATTGTGATTTCCTCCTGGATGAGAGCAAATAGAAGGTTTCTAACTAATCGGGTATGTAATTTGCTAGTGACTCAGAGTTGATAATGAGATTCTCGTACTTTTCACATGATGGCATGATAGATGTGGTATGTTGTGCGGGATTAAAATTTACATATACAAGGTGGCAGTTCAGTCTGGAATGGAAGGTCACGAAATTTGGACAGCATGGTCAATTTCAGATATTTAGATGAAGGTTATAACTGCTCGATAATCCCTGAGAAGGGTGCAGATTTCAAAAGGCGCATTGTGTTTTGACTTACGAATGTTCATTGGTATTGTGGTACTCACCTGGTTGATAGACTGCTGGTATTCAAATTATTTCTATGTGGCACGAAAAAATTATTAAAGTATTCCTAGTGGGATGATCGTACATGAAGGATTGTTAGTCATTCAAGTGCTAGAGTTATGATTAGTTATGGTGGTTCATGTGTTCTATGAATTTGGGGACTGAGAGTTCTCAGAAGTAAATTGTTTCGGGGCCGCAGTCTATGAAGATGAGGCCAAGTTAACTAGATAATAGTACGTGTTATGGTTAAGTCATTGAGGACTTTTTAGAGGACTATTTATCCATGCTCGGATTGCGTTTAGGCTATAATAAGCCTAGAATTGGTCGTTAAGCTTTAAGCTATGATGCTTCTCATATCTGTAACATTGCATGAGCTATTTGAGCCGTGTTTGAGGCTACAGAGGGGTTAAAATCCCTGAACGAACTTGATAAATGCCTAAGTGATGAAAGATTTCCGATTTGAGCTGCGATAGCACACTTTATACATGCCTAGGCTTTGGCATGTCATTTATACAAGTCCAGGAACATGAGAATCTTATTCTACTCATCATATACCTGTTTAAATGCTCCCATATGATATGTTGGACAGGAGGCCTGGGACTATACCGAGCGGATTATGTTATTAGCACGTGAATTATCCGTGCAGATCCATATATTGATATTATAGGCACGTGAGTTGTCCATACGGGTTCTATTGTTAGCACATGAGTTATTCGTGCAGCGTGTGGAAATCACGTTTCCTTGATTGTTTATCTAATTAATTGTTTCCTTCCTCTACATGCTATGATATTGCCTGATCAGGGCAATTTGAGAAAATTGTGCACATGCACACACAAATGTTCTTCTCACGGAATTTGATGAGTTGGTTTTAAATAATGTTCAATGCCATTTTTTTTTTAAAAAGACAGGATTACACCGGAATAGCTAGAATAGTTGTGTTTGGTGATATAAGGTCATTGGACCTAGAATGGATACTATCAGGTTTGATTACAGCGTGTTGGAAGAATAATTTAGAATTCAGCTTAAATAATTGGCTATGGTACTATTTGAACGAGGGAAAGCTCCATGACATGTTGATCTGGTGAGTGGTTGTGAGTTCCTGTATGTTTCTTTCATTATCAACAATGTACGAAAGTTTTGGAACGTGGTTATGTGGAATGTGGGGTTTAATACTAGTACTTGGTTAGTTTTGAGTAGTTACTGTGATCAGAAATGGTGTTGCGAGTATGCGAGTTTTGAGTAGTTACTGTGATCGGAAATGGTGTTGCGAATATGCGAGTTGTGATTATATATCGGGTTATGGTTAAGGTTTAATACAACTTGTTCAGACTTATAAAGTGTGTAGATGTGAGATTCGGATCTTGAAAAGACTTTCGGATGTTAGAAATTGGGTTCCAAGGTTTATGGGCCACGGTTAAAGTAATGATTTTCAATTATGTTATGCTGTTAGGCCTATATGGAATAGGGTAACGTGGGATCACCCCAGGTATATGCATGGTAAGGTGGAATAGTGATTTGAAGTTTTAGGAACAACTCTTGGCACGTTCGAGGACGAACATATATTTAAGTGGGGGAGAATGTAATGACTCAATTTGTCATTTTAAGCATTTACATCCCGTTCAACAATTTGAAGTCTTGAGCAGCTTCGTAATGTGTATTATGACTTGTGTGGATTATCGGCTTTGATTTTCGGATGATTCAGGATTAAGAACAATCCTTGTTTAGAAGCTTAAATAAAAAGAGTTGACCTAAGTTTAACTTTTATGAAAATGACTCCGGAATGGAGTTTTGATGGTTCCAATAGCTCCGCATGGTGATTTTGGACTTAGGAGTGTATCCGAGTATTTATTTGGAAGTCTATAGTTGATTTTAGCTTGAAATGGCAAAAATTGGAAATGGAAGGTTTGGAAGTTTGACCAGGAGTTGACTTTATTGATATCGGGGTCGGAATTCAGTTCTGAAAATTTTGATAGGTCTGTTATCTCATGTATGACTTATGTGCAAAATTTGAGGTCAATCGGACTTGATTTGATAGGTTTCGGCATCGAATGTAGAATTTGAAATTAGTTAGTTTTCACCAAGTTCGTGTCATGTTATGGGACTTGTTAGTATACTTGGTTGGGGTCCCATGGGGCTCGAATGAGTTTTGGAAGAGGTTTTAGAAGAGTTTGGTGTTTTGAGCATAAGCATGTAATGATCCAAAGGTCCATTTTTAGTTCTAGAGATCGAAATTCGATTTCGAGACTTCCGGGAGTTTGATAATGAATTATAGGAATGATCTGGAATGTTTGGCATAATTTCATCAAGTCGCGATTGTGTTTTTAGCGCAAAACATGAGTTAATTGTTTAATGAGCGAAATTGGTATCGCATTGAGCAGATGAGCTCCGAATTGAGTTTCGATTGAACGACTAGGTTCGTATTATTATTTGTGACTCATAGGAATAAGAATTGTCGAATTTCGAGTTTGTATGATAGAGTTAGAACCTTTTCAGTAAAAACATAAATTGTTGGTGCAAACAGCTTCTGGTGCGGACCTTTAGTGACGAGAAATGGACTTTTAGCGACCAGATTAGTGTTTTTATTGAGCAATTTTGTTTTCTTAGCTCATTTCAACGTTTTTGGGCTAAAGAACATGGCTTGGAGCGATTTTTCAGAGAAATTTCACGAGAAATCTTGAGGTAAGTCACTTGTGATCATTGTTAATAAATAATATTGAATTATCATCGAATATTCCAACTAGATTATGTGTTTTTGAGGTGTAATTCGAGAATTTCGGCCTAGGGATTTGAAAATAAAATTTGAGGATTTGAAAGTCGAGTTGATGTCGAAATTTTGTAATTTGGTATGGTTTGACTCTTGGTTGAATGAGCGTTCATATTTTATAACTTTTGTCAGGTTCCGAGACGTGGGCTCCACTGTTGACTTTTTCAGATTTATTATGCAATTTAGCATTTTCATATGGAATTGATTCTTACACCTCGTGTTGATTGTATCGAATTATTTGTGACTAGATTCAAAGCGTTTGGATGCCGAATCAAGAGAAAAAGGCTTATTGGAATAAAGAATTGCACGATTTGAGGTAAGTAACATTTCTAAACTTTGAGCCGAGGGTATGAATCCCTGAATTACATGCTATATGAATTGTTTGAAAGTGATGCACATGCTAGGTGACGGGCGTGCACCGTGGAAATTTATGACGTAATTGATTCCATAGAATTTTATAATCAAATAATCTTGGCATTATGTCAGAGTCCATACCACTAGCTAGTAACAATCCATAACAATATAATTAAAGCAGCGCAGGTAATAACTCAATGACAAAATGCTCAGCTCGTTTACAATTCTGAAAAATAAATATTTTCTTTTCAATTATCATAGTAAAACTCAAATCTTTTGCCGCAATCACCGAAAGTATGAGTAAGCCTGAAATTTGTGATTTTTCTCAAAAACTTTTACGACAAATAAGAAATTTCATTATCAGATGGCATGAGGAAAAATGCATCTTTATGCCTGCATATCAAGTATGCATGTCTAATGCAATGCAGCATAATGATGAACTCATGTACTCGCACTCTCAGAGTACTTAATCTCACTGTCTCATATTTCTACCCATCACGCTCACTATTCAGTACACTCAGTCACTCGGCATTGTACCGGGCAGATCCATCCCAAATATAAATAAAATATAAATAAATAAGGCAACTCCATGCCCTGGGAAGATCCATCCTGAATATAAATATCAACTGCTCTCACTGTGTAGGGTGCAGATTTCGGAGGGGCTCCTTCAGTCAAAGCGCTATAGTCCGCACGGACAACTCACGTGTTGTACGGATAACTCACGTGTTATAGTATCAATATCTGGATCTGCACGGATAACTCGTGTAGCACGGATAACTCACATGTTATAGTATCAATATCTGTATCCGCACGGATAACTCACGTGCTACATGGACAACTTCGTGCTATAGTACCAATATTTGGATCTACACGGACAACTCACATGCTGCACGGACAACTCACGTGCTATAATAAGCCAATTTGGCCTGCTGCGGCATGCAACTCGATCCCATAATAATAATGTATATAACGCCAATATGGCATGCTGCGACGTGCAGCCCGATCCCATAAATATCCTCACAATCAGGCCCTCGGCCTCACTCAGTCATCAATCTCTCCAGTCTCTCGGGCTCAAAATATCATGAAAATCAGCCCAAAAATAATAATATGATGTATCAATAATTAGCAACAGAGATTGAGATATGATATGAAATGAATGAACATGACTGAGTATGAAATTACAATTTAAACAAATAATTCAACAATAATATGACTTCTGTTGGTCTCAGCATATAGCCTCAGCATGATTTTTAACATGATTTTCAGCTGAATTTCCTTAACAAATGAAAGTAATGTACAAGCTTGTCACTACTTTCAACCTAAGGTTAGGTTTGTTATTTATTGAGTACATGAGGTCGGTTGTACTCATACTATACTTCTGCACCTTGTGTACAGATTTTGGATGTTGATATTGCTGTGTATGGCGGGAGCTGGCATTGGAGATGTACCTGCGTTCCGGTCATAGCTGCCTCTTGATCTTGGTAGCTTTAGATTTAAAAATCTATTCATGTATTTTCAAACAGATGATGTATTTTATTTCACACCAACTTTGTAAATTCTGAATCTTAGAGACTCATGATTTGTACTACCAGTCCTTTGGGAGTGTATTAGAGTTAGTTAAATATTAATTGAATTGGATTATGTTATTTGGCTTACCTAGTGGGTGAGGTTAGGTGTCATCACGACTAGTTGGATTTTGGGTCGTGGCACTGCCTCTCCAATATTTTTCTGTCTCTCTTTTCTCTTTTGTGTACATAGTAAATCTACTAAAAGTGAATTACAATACTTGTTAAGAGTAGAATAAAGAACGTGTGGTTTGGTAGACAATTGTATAAAAGGCTGAGTAAAGAGCAAAATCATTCTTCCAAAAAAGGTTTTGTAAATATATCAGCAAGTTGGAATTCAATATTAATAAATTTTAATACTATATCACCTTTGACAATATGAGCACGAATAAAATGATGCTTAATTTCTATATGCTTGGCTCTAGAGTGATGCACAAAAAAGTTTCCACAGACAAATACAACTAGTATTATCACATCGAATAGAAGTGGAAATCAGATAAAAATCATAGTCTAAAAGTTGATGCATAATCCATAAAATCTGAGTGCAGCAACTTCCAACTGCAAGATATTCAGTTTTAGTAGTTGATAGCGCAACACAATTTTGTTTCTTACTATGCAGATATTATAGAATTTCCCAATAATTGACACATCCCACTAGTTCTTTTCCTGTCATTTCTTTCACCTACAAAATCTGCATCTGAAAAACACCCGAGATTAAAATTGCCAGAGCAAGGATACCATAAACTAAAATTTAGAAGTACTGATAAGATATTTAATGATGTGTTTTACCGTAGTGATATGTGATTTCTTGGGAGTCAATTGTAACCTTGCACGTTTACATACACTGAACATTATATATGGTCGACTGTCAGTGAGGTACAAAAGAGATCCAATCATTCCTCTATACATAATTTCGTCAATGCTTTTTCCATCTCTGTCTTCTTCAAGAGTTGTAGATGGACTTATAGGTGTTCCACTAGATTTTTCATTATCCATTATAAACCTTTTTATAAGTTCCTTTGTATACGTGGTTTGGATAATGAAGATTCCTTTGGATGATTGCTTGATTTGAAGCTGAAGAAAGAAAGCTAACTCTCCCATCATGCTCATTTCAAATTCTCCTTTCATAATATTCGAAAACTCTTAAGACAAAGCATGATTAGAACTTCCAAAGATAATGTTATCCACATAAATTTGAAAAATAAGATTTCCAGAGTTAGACTGTTTAATAAATAAAATTGTGTCGATATTACCTCATTGAAAACCATGGTCTAACAAAAAAAAAGCTTAGCATGTGGACTATACGGTCCCGGGCCGCGGGCTATAAAATTGTCTCTTTTGTTCTTCTTCTAATGCTTATGGCATGACCTCAGGCTGAACCGGAATAACAGGTTGTACAGGCACCACACCCGCAACCTGACCAATGTGAACCTGTTGCTGTGGAGTGCGGGCAGTAGGAGTATGAATTCCTCCCCCAATCTATGAAATATTTGACGAAACGAAGATCAATCCCTCCTGAGTTAATATACAAAACATGTTCAGGGATTGTGCTAAGGTCTCCTGAAGTCCAGGGGTAACAACAGGTGCTTCTGGTACTTGTCCCCTAACTGGAGCTACTAGCGGCTCCTGAACTGCTACTTTGACAGGTGTTCTAGCTGCGGCACGTGCCCTTCCTTAGCCTCTACCTCTGCCCCTACTTTGGCCCCGACCTCTTATGGCCCTAGCAGAATGCGCGGGTGTCTGCTCAGCTGACCATGTAGCACATGTCCTCACCATCTGTGAGAGAATAGAGATACAAAGGCTCAAATTCCAAAATCAACAAATCCGCACGATAGGAATGAAAGAAGTGGAAATTTCCTAACAATTCGATAGCCTCTCGAAGATAAGTACAGATGTCTCTGTACCGATCCACAAGACTCTACTAAACTCATTCGTGATTCATAGAACCTATGAACCTAGAGATATGATACCAACTTGTCACGGCCCAATATGCCACCACAGGCGTCGTGATGGCACTTAGTCTCTAAGACTAGGTAAGCCGATTACAATTATATTTCGAGCCATTTTTTTTAAACATATAATTTAATACAAGTGTCGAAACTAAAAGCAAAAACAAATATAAAAACCTCTCAAGACTGATAATACTGAGTTACGAACTCTAACTGAATACATGCAATGATCTTAAGGATCGAATATAGAATATTGTTTAAATAAGAGTTGACAGTACAATAAAATTGAAAGACTCCAAGGGACTGCAACGACCAAGCAGCTCTACCTTAAATCCTTGGGAGATTTTCAAGGAAAATAATGGGGTAAGTGTTCTTAACTCAATATTGGTTAAAGTACCCGAATCCATGGTTATTTTTAACATGTAATGGGTGAATTAAGTTGGAAAATTTAGAAAATTCTCTTGGTTTAATTTGAATATTTGAGGGTCGAGTTGATGTCGAAATTAGGTAAAATTGTTATGGTTAGACTGATTTTCGGATTTTGTAACTTTTATCGGGTTCCGAGATGTGGGCGCAACTTTTGAGTTAAATTTCCGATTTTTGTTGAAAAATTTGTATTTTCATATGGGATTTGTTCCTATAATTTGTATTGACTGAATCTAATTAATTGTGACTAGATTCAAGCCAGTCAAAATCGAAAAATGGAGGGAAAGGCATTCTTATTGACTGATTGAGCTTGGCTTGAGGTAAGTGGCTTGTCTAACCCTGTGTGAGGGAAATCCCCTTTGGATTTGATACTGTTGTAATATTTTGTGATATGTGAGCACCGTGTATGCGAGGTGACGAGTGCGTACACGGGCTAAATTTGGAAATATCGGTTCTTGCTGAGTAATCTTTCTTTATATTCTTTAACTGAGTTGCTTTAGTATATGTAGTAATCATGTTTAGTCTAGTATCACATGTCTACGTGCCTTAATTCTTACTTGCAATATGTGCAACATGCTTAGCTGAATTACCTGCTTATTTGATTTGATTTAAATCTTTAACTGTGAAATTCTTGCTATAAATTCGTTGTTTCCTTCAGATATCTATTGCATATTTACTTTGGGACTACGAGGCGGTTCCTCGGGAGATCCCCTTGTACTGCATATTTACTTTTGGGACGATGAGGCGGTACCTCGGGAGCGCCCTGTTGTTTACCTCTATTTGTTGTGTTGTTCACTTTTTAGTCATTTCGTTATATTATTAAATCCTCTGTCTTACTTGTCTATTATTTCCAGTAGGGCCTGACCTGACCTCGTCACTACTCTACCGAGGTTAGGCTTGGCACTTACTGGGTACCGTTGTGGTATACTCATACTACGCTTCTACACTTCTTTTTGTGCAGATCCTGGTACTTCTTACCAGCCCAGATATCAGTGAGCTACCTGTGTGCGAAGATTTCAAGGTACATCTTCCAGCGTCCGCAGACCTCGGAGTCCCCCTCTATCCTTATCATTTTGTTTTTCTAATAGAGATAACGAAATAACTAAATTTGAATTAAAGCATAATTTTGAATTTATAATAAAAGTTTTTAAATTCTAATTAAAATAAAAAATATTATCTTTTGCTATTATGTTATTATACTTAATTCGATTAATGATCATATGCAATCATGTTAGGAATTTTTGTTATCTTTTCTAATTATTTAAATACTACTTCGCCTCTGGAAAAAAAAGAAAAAAAAATCTAATGCATATAACTATAAAACTCCTTCACATTTAAAACCCTATAATTATAGTTCTTTAAAACACTATAGCTAGATTTGAATAAAGAGAATTTCTTTTAAAATAAATGTAATATAGGGTACACGTCTATGTTTATCCAGATAACAAAAAGGAGTTTAAAAAATGAATAAAAATTTACTTACATATATAATGAAGTAAACCTACATGCTCGAGAAAGAAATATCACAAAAATCAGTCAATATTCAAAAAAAGTTGTTATTGTCTTTTTGAAGAATATTTGTTTGAAGAGTCAATTTGTATAAATGGACATCTATTCCCTATCCTTCATCGAGGCTTCTGAAGGGGCAGAAACATGAAGATTTATTCCCTATCCTTCATCGAGCCAGCCAAATAGTTTTTCATTCAAGATTGAAGACAAAAAGGGAAGGATGAACAGATTCAACTGTGGTATGTTTAGAGAATATGTTTTTAGTTAGTAAAAGTAATTAAGCACTTGTTAGTGTTTCATATATGACCAAGTGTATCTTTTACCTGGAAATTCTTGTTGCATTGGACGAATTAGTTTATATATGCAATTAGGATGGTGAATTAACCTTTATTTTCTCTTTTTCAGGCATCCTGAAACTTGCCTTTTCAACTGTCATACTTTTCCTAGGGCTCCTAACTCCTATCAAATTTGTGGAGTTATGTCTTTGCAACTGTTTCATATCACTTGTGTTTTCCTTTTGTTCTTCATGTTGGTCCTCTTGAATTTCCATATTATGCATTGTATATTTAGCCATGTTGTTGCTTATTCATATTTTTATTATTAGAGAGACATTGAACTCTGGTTTTCCCATTAATGGAAAAGATTTAAACTTGTTTGTATATATTGTTTGTTGAAACTAATTCTAGGAGGAGAAGTGGGGACACAAGAGCTATGTGGACCACGACTACGCAGTGCATTAGGAAAGCCGTGAGAGAGGTATTAGTGGTCTCAAAGGGTTACTCTGGTGGTCACAAGGGAGACTGGTGTTGGAATGGAGAGGTGCAAGGAAAAGTAGAAACCAAGAGAGTGGCGTATTTGAAGATAGTGAAAAGTGTAGACGAGGAGGAGAAGAGGGCGAATATAGATCAATATAAGTTGGCTAAGAAACAATCAAAGCTAGCAGTTACGGTGGCCAAGATTGCAGCTTTTAGTCGTTTGTATGAGGAACTCAAGGGCCGAGGTGGGGATAAGAGGTTGTTCAGGTTATCCAAGGCTCGAGAAAGGAAGGCTCGTGACTTGGACCAAGTGAAGTGCATCAAGGACGAAAAAGGTAGAGTTTTGTTGGATGAGAGGTTTATCCGTCGAAGATGGCAGACCTACTTCCATAGTCTCTTGAACGAGGATGGGGGAAAGAGCATTGCACTGGGTGATTTGGAACTCTCTGAGAGTCTTTGTGACTTTGGGTATTGTAGGGGGATTAGAGTTGATGAAGTAGAGAGGGCTATGCGTAAGATGAGCAGGGACAAAGCGACCGGGTCGGATGAAATCCCGGTGGAGTGGAGGAGAAACACGATGGTTCCTGTATACAAGAACAAGGGTGACATCCAAAATTGCAATAACTATCGGGGTATCAAGTTTCTTAGCCATACTATGAAAGTCTAGGAGAGAGTGGTAAAGCTAAGGGTGAGGAGGAGTGTGTCTATTTTCGAGAACTAGTTTGGGTTTATTCCAGGGCATTTAACTATAGAAGCCATCCACCTTGTTGGGAGATTGATGGAGCAGTATAGGGAGAGGAAGAAGGATTTGCATATGGTGTTCATCGACTTAGAAAAGGCGTACGATAAAGTTATGAGTGAGGTTATGTGGAGATGTTTGGAGGCCAGAGGTGTACATGTTACCCACGTAAGGTTGATTAAGGATATTTATGATGGAGAAAAGACTCGAGTGAGGACAATGGGTGGGGATTCAGACCAATTTTCGGTTATGATGGGGTTGTATCAGGGGTCGACTCTCAGCCCTTTTTTTTGTTTGCCTTGAAAATGGAAGTACTGATTCCCATATCCAAGGAGAGGTGCCGTGGTGTATGTTTTCACGACCCAATTCTATTTTAGGCCGTGATGGCACCCAGCACCATTACTAGGCAAGCCAACCGTGACTAATTTAGTGATTTTCCATTTTAATAAGTTTTTTTTTTAAGTAAATAACTTTCCTTAATTTAAAAGATTTGATAAATAACAGATTTAGAATAATTAAAACGAAAGCAGCTAAATGCAATCATAACCGTAGAAATAAAGCCAAAACCACAAGTCTACTAGTGTGTGCCAAGACCTGGTGTCACAACTGTATGGGCTACTAGTAGAATATACAAAAGATTACTACTCTACTGTATAAAATGAAATAGACAGAACAATAACAAAAGAAAGACTCTGGTTGCTGCAGAACGGCTCGAAAGGCAGCTCACCGTGTAGTCTCGTATCAGGGATCAAGCGTGCGCGCCGGACTGATACCCAGATGCACCTGCCTCAGATCCTGCACATTAAGCGTAGAAGTGTTGCGTGAGTACATAAACAAAATGTACTCAGTAAGTATCCAGTCTAACCTACTCGAAAAAGTAGTTACGAGGGGTTGACTTTGACACTTACTATGGGCTAAAAATAATATGCCAAAATTTATAAATAAGCATGGATTACATGAATAATACTGAAAACTCAATAACAAGAAATAATAAATAATCCTTTCACAAGTACTAACTCCCGAATTTATTTTCATCATTTAACAATTTATATCTCAAGCCAATGAAGCAATCTCAATTATAAATGGTTCCAAAGATTTATCATGCGCAAATTATACCGAGATCGTACGGCCCGATCCAACATAAAATATTTAAATTGTACAATGCCGAGGGTCGAACGGCTCAAACCATAGATGCATCTATCTGCTACCGAGGGGTTCGGCCCGCTCCACAAATAGGAAATACTCTAAAGAAGCACAAATTCTCAATAACAACAAGTGTTCCATTCACAACTTCAAGTAAGTGAAATTTACCCTTTTTAAAAATTCTTTTATAAATTTTCAATCTGACTTAAGCAATTAAATTAACAAGTAAGAGTGCAAACATCCCAAGTATAGCATGAAATGGGTCCTAGACTACCCGGATAATAGCATAATTAGTAGTTACGTACGGACTCTCGTCACCTCGTGCGTACATAGCCCTCCCAAATAGGAAACACACGTTAATTAATTCACCTATGGGGCTAATTTCCTCTTACAAGGTTAGAAAAGAGACTTACCTCGTCTCAAAGCCTACTTTCCGGTCCAAGATTGTGCTCAACACTCAATTCGGTGCCAAAAAATCCAAAATTAGTCAAATGGTTTAATAATAAATCAATACATGTTCAAAAGTTCATATTCAAACTATTGAAGGGATTACCCAACCCCAAATACATGATTCCTAAAATTCACCCCGGGCCCACGTGCCCGAATTTCGGAGATTTTTGAAGAAAGTCGTTATACATAATCTCACGAACTCAAATATATGATTTTTACTAAATTCCAAAATAAATTACGTGGTCAAATCTCATTTTTGTCAAAAACCTAGGTTTTCACCTAAACCCCAAGATTTCTACTGATTTATATGTTATAATCTACCCATAAATTATGTATTTACTCACATTTGATAGAAATTACTTACCTCAATTAGTTGATGAAAATCCTTGTCTAACCAGCTCCAAAATCGCCCCCAAGAAGTGTAAGAAATGAGCAAAAATGCCTAAGTCCCGTATTTAAAACAACCTCACTGCCCAGCGAATCTCGCACCTGCGAGGCCACTACCGCACCTGCGGTGCCGCTTCTGCGGAGAAAATCTCGCAGGTGCAGTCCTCCCCCAGCTGGCCAATGTTCCCATCTACGGAGTTGGGGCCGCTCCTGCGCGACCGCTCCTGCGACCCTCGACACGCGCTTGCGGACATAGCCGCTTCTGCGGTTTCCCCCAATCGCACCTGCGCATTCGCAGGTGCGCAAACTCGCATGCATCTGTGATCCATGGCCAAATGCTACCATCTGCTTCTGTGGCACAAACCACGGAACTTCGAGCTCGCACCTGCGACCCAAGGCTTGCAGGTGCGGTTACACCAGAACTGGTGCAACCAACAACCTTTTTTAGTTTCAAACTCAATTCGCGCATCGTCCGATTGGCATCCGGGGTCCCCGAGGCCCCGTCCAAACATACTAACAAGTTTGGAATCATAAAATGGACTTGCTCGAGCTCTTGGGATGCATGAAACAATATCAAAACTACGAATCACACCCCAAACCAATTGAATCAAAATATGAACTTCAAGTTCTTCAATTTACTCCCAATGCACCGAAACGTACTTAAATTACTCGGAATGACACCAAATTTTGCGTGCAAGTTTTAAATGACATTATGGAACTATTCTCGATCTCAGAATTCCATTTGGACTCCGATATCACAAAAATATACTCCAAACCAAATTTAAAGAACTTCGAGAACCTTCAAGGAACCAATTTTCACTAATAGGCACTGAAACGCTCTCGGGCCATCTAAAACCCAATCCGAACACACACCCAAGTCCTAAATCATCATACGATCCTATTGGAACCATCAAATCCCTATTCTAAGGTCGTTTGCTAAAAATATTGTCCGAAGTCAAACTTAGCCTTTTTTGCCAACCTTAAGGAATCAAATGTTCCGATTTCAACCCGAACCCTTCCAAATCTCGAACTAACCACCTCCGCAAGTCATAAGATAGTAAAAGAACATACGGGGAGTTTTATTTCGGGGAACGAGGTTATAGAAAGCAAAATGACTGGTCGGGTCGTTACACATGCTATTTGCAGATGATATTATATTGATTAACAAGACATGAGGCGGTGTGAACGTGCAGTTAGAGGTATGGAGGCAGACCCTGGAGTCTAAAGGTTTCAAGTTGAGCAGAACCAATATAGAATACATGGACTGTAAGTTCAGTGGTGAGACTCAAGGAGGGGAAGGGGAGGTGAGGCTGGACTCGCAGGTCATCCCTAGGAGAGGAAATTTTAAATACCTTGGGTCTATTATTCAGGGGGATGGGGAGATTGATGAAGATGTCACACATCGTATTAGGGCGGGATGGATAAAATGGAGACTCGCTTCCGATGTTTTGTAAGATAAGAAAGTGCCACCAAAACTTAAAGGTAAGTTCTACAGAGTGGTGATAAGACCGATGATGTTGAATGGGGCCGAGTGTTGGCCAGTCAAGATCGCTCATGTCTAGAAGATGAAGGTAGCAAAGATAAGGATGTTGAGATAGATGTGCGGGCACACCAAGTTAGATAGGATTAGAAATGAAGTTATTCGCGACAAGGTGGGTGTGGCCCCTATTGAGGACAATATGAGGGAAGCACGGCTTAGGTGGTTTGGTCATGTGTGGAGGAGGAGCACAGACTCCCCGGTGAGGAGGTGTGAGAGTTGACATTGGAGGGCCTACAGAGAGGTAGAGGTAGGCCAAAGAAGAGGTAGGGAGAGGTGATTAGGCAAGACATGGCGCAGCTTCAGCTGACCGAGGACATGACCCTTGATAGGAAGGTATGGAGGTCGAGGATTAGAGTAGTAGAGTAGGTAGTCTAGAGTGTTCATAACAGTAGTATTGGCACGTAGTTTCACTTTCTGTTGGTAGTAGATTTTTATGACTAACCGTTGCTTTCTTTCATTGTTGATCGCCTTACTATCTTGTTGTTTTTATTATACTTTTATATGGCTTTTTGGTGCTGTCCCTTTTTGTCTATATTTTTATTAATGTGGTGCTTATGCTTTCCTGAGCCGAGGGTCTATTAGAAGCAGTCTCTCTATCCTCACAAGGTAGGGGTAAGGTCTGCGTACACACTACCCTCCCCAGACCCCACAGTGTGGGATAATACTGGGTATGTTATTGTTGTGGACATCAAACAAATAACAAAACTTTGGCTATACAATTGCTATCATTAATTTTAATTTAGCACCTTCTAGGAATTGAAGGTTATAAGCTGAAACTTCATCATTAAGCTGCAGTCAAGCCAACATTGCAAGGGTATAATATTTCTTTTCCTTGAAGAATATTAGTTTTGAATCATTAGATTATGTGAAAGGTTTTTTTTTCTCGAATTCAACAAGAGGGATATTGTTTTCTAATTGATAGTTTCTATAGCGATTTTCAAGTGTAATAAAAAGTATATTTTTACAAAAAATTGGTATGACGTGAAATATATTTTTTTAAATGTAAGCAAATTATTTCAAAGTGGGATTACTTTTTAAAATATAATGTAACTTTAAAAATAAAAAGATAAGATTTTTTTGAATTTTAGTAGAGAGTTTTTAAAATTATTATAATAGAAGTCATATCATGGATAAAATCAAAAAATCGAAATCTTATGAAATATTTACATAAAAATCCGTCCAAATTAATTGTTTATTTTCTATAGCTAATATACATAGATGATATACCGACAACACACAATTATACATATATAATATATGGATTATATATAAATTACACGGCCTTCAATTTTTTTAATTTAAATGGTTAGATGAACACCTATTTAGGTTGATTAGATAAAGCCAAAAGAAAAATATGAAAGAATTTCAACCAAAGACTACAAAAATAAGTAAAGTTCTTATGTAGACAATTTCAATTAAAACTCATTCTTTATAGAGAAATAAATTAATATTTTGTAACAAAATAAAAGAAAGACATAAAAAATAAGATAAAGGAGAATAAATATCGAAAAATATATATGAAAAATCTTAAAAGCAGAAATAAGAGATGACAATGCATTTCTTCTTTTGTTTCATCTTTGTTGAGTATAAAAAAAATTGGAAGTTGATCTCATCGATTTCAAATATTTATTTTTCACTCAAATACATATATTATAAGATAAGGATATCCTAGAATATTGTGTGTCGTTTTTAAAAAATTACTATTACTAACAAATTACTATGATATTCGAATTTGAATTTAAATACAATTTATGGTGTCGAGAAAAAATTACTTGGAAAATTCAAGAAAATATATGTAATGTTATATAATAACAAAAAAACTAATTTAACATTTAATAATTCAAAGAACAAAAAATTTGTATATATAGGGTATTCAAAATCTGGGGCTAGAGATATCGATAAACTCAAAATGGAGTCATACTAAAATAAGGCTAAAGAATCATTTAAATTTTGAGATAGCCGATTAAAGTGAATTTTAAATTAAGGATATTATCTTCACTTGCATCATTATAAAGATAATCACAAATATATATATATATATATATATATATATATATATATATATATATATATAAAGTTTTAGAAATTAGAATTTCAAAATAGAAATAGTTTTTTAAAGATAACAACATACCAAGTAAGAGTTCAAATCGTAGAAAACGAGTCGCGTCGTAACCAAAGAATTGTTCATATTGTGTCATCCTTTGTGCTTTGCCATAAATACAAGTTATTATTTCGCATTGTGGCTATTTTTAGGATCCAGTGACATCTATGAGAATGGTGCAAAAATAAAATTATCACTACGAGATTTAAGAAAATGTTAGTCTTTTTTCATGTAGTGTTTCTTAATTAATATCTAACGATTATCTATAATTATCTAGAAGGTTTAAATCTTAAAAGTATTTACATTTAATTCAAATAACTCTGATTTTACATGGTTAATGTCAAACATCAAAATAGAATCATACTGGAAAAAAAAATTCACTGGTTAAAGAATTTTTTTAAAATTTTTAGATAGCCAACGAAAATGAGTTTTGAATTAAGGATAATATTTTCACTTACATTATTATAAAATAATTACTATTGAAAAATAAAGTTTTACAAACTAAAATTTTAAAATAGAAATATTTTTTGAAAGATATCAACACACCAAATAAGAGTTCAAGTAGTAGTAAAAGAATCAAGCCGTATCCAAAGAATCATTAATAGTCTTAACCTTTGATTGTTTTGCCATAATATGAGTTATTATTTTGCCTTCTAACTATTTTTAGGATCTAATGACACCGTTGAGAATTGCACCAAAAAAGAAAAGTAGAATTATAACTAGGAGATTTAAGAAATAGTTAATCTTTTTCATGTAGTATTTCTTAATTAATATTCAATGATTATCTATATTTAGCGAGAAAGTTTAAATTTTAAGATTATTTATAAATAATTCAAATAACTCAAATATTTGATATGATTAGTGTTCCCGCATCCGCAGGATGCTATATAATTAAAACCCAACATGAAAAAATAAGGATAAATTTAATAAAGTGACACCGCTTAACAAGAAAAGTTGTGTAGCTCATCTCGTCATACGAGCTTCATTTTTGTTTTAAATCTTTGTGCCTCATCTAGAAATAAAAAAACATATGTCGAGATTTGAATCATTGACCTCTTCATTGACCTCTTAAGCATTAACATTACACTAAACTAATGGATCAGGAGTCACATTTGCATATTTTATGCAACAACAAATTATCTGACTTGTATTATAAGTTGTTCGGCTATTTTTTTTCTTTCATTTTCTTTTTCATGATTCAAATTTGATTAAGAACAATTTGCAGAATTGAATGAATGGTGAATTTTTGTGTGATTAATTAGTGATTTATCTCTCTCTCTCTCTCTCTCTCTCTCTCTCTCTCTCTCTCTCTCTCATATATATATATATATATATATATATATATATATATATATATATATTTTAAAAGCGAAGCCCCTATCGAAATATCGTTCGCTTTTTTTACCTTTTTAGAATAGGTTTCACATTGGATAAAATTATAATTGTAAATTAATTATTTTCCTAATATTTAGGAATTTCAGATCAACTAAAATGTTGGTTATTAAAACACTCATTGTTTTAAATTATGGAAAGTCCCTAATATGTAGGAACTTCATTCACCTAAGGAATTAATATCATTAACTTTTTTAATCCTAATTAGACTATCCAAGACAATACGTGTGCATGAATTTTCATTCTTTCTTCCTATTTTTTAATAATAAAAATAATAGCAATTATTATTATTATTATTATAACATAATAATTGAAAATAACACCGTCAATATTGAAAAAATCACTAACAAAATATTTAAGTGGGTGACAAGATTCAAGCACACTAATGAGTCTACAAATGCAAAAATCCAAAAAGTGAAATATCAAATTATTATTTTTTTACTCTTTGATAATATAATTTAGATAAAATTATAATTAATTATTTAAAATTGGATGAGCTAATATGAAGAATTTGAATCAACAAAAAATAATTATTTTCTTTAATGTTGAGAACAAATAATTAAGCCTTTGAATTAATTAATTAACAAGAATCCATTTAATTATTTTTCACATTCAACATATAAGTATGATTATTTTTAAATTGACAAGTCTCATAGGATACATAAATTTGTTTTGATAAGAATAGCATTAGGTTATGTTGAGGTTATGTTAAAAAGTATAATGAGATTATGTTGAATACATTTCAAAAAATAAAAATTCATATCTAATAATATACTTGAGTTATATTTTATAAAAATACTTCGAATAATAGTTTTGTAATATGCTGTTATGGTGAATTATTATTTGTTTACTGTTTAAAATCGTGACACCGCTTATGAAAAATTTTGCGTACACCGCTGATATTAATATAAAACACAATAGTCTTTTGAGGTGGTTAGCAAGCAATTTTCATTGATGATTCAGAAAAAAAAAGACCACTGAATCGCTAGAGTTACAACGCGCTATAACTAGGAACACCTAATCTAGGCTTTGGTACAACATAAACTGAAAAATCCGATTCACAACGCTAAACAGCTTCTGCATTAGGTGGTCACCAAAACTCAAAAGCTTTTTACGAGATATACCATTGAGTTTCCCTTCACTGCAGTTTGATGCGATCAAGGTTATCAGTAACTGTTCTCATCCTTGGCCGAAGCTCAGGATCCAGTTCTGTGCAGTTTAGAGCAATATGAAATGCTGCAACGACTTGCTTTTTAGCATGAACCTCATTCAAGAGAGCAGGGTCTATGATCTCGGACAAGGGTCGTTCTTGTTTAAACACCTTCCTAACATGACTCTCGAGCCCCTTTCCATCATCTTCCGATCCTCCATCTGGCAATCGACCAGTCAATATCTCCAAAAGCACAATCCCAAATGAATAGATGTCGCATTTCTGTGTGAACTTGGAGCCAAGAACTCGAGACTCAGGTGCCACGTACATAATGGATGATGAAGTTGAGTTTTTAGGACTTACTATGATTTGACTTGTATTCAGCTTTTTGGTACTACTATTAATGAGCTTCGAGGAGCCTGAAATAAGTCGAGTCAACCCAAAACCGGATATGTAACCTTGCAATTCATCGTCAAGTAGGATTTTCGATGATTTTATGTTCCCATGAACATACTTCCTAGGACTACACTCGTGAATGTGCATTAGACCCCGAGCTGTGCCTTGAGCGATCTTCAGTCTAGCTGCCCAAGACAATGGTGGCAGGGAATTACCAGGTCCTCCTGCAATGGTAAAAGATAAACATTATGTTGCATCAAAAAATGCGAGAAACAACCAGATTTTGCTTGAAAATACCGAGCATTTAAACAGTGAAGAACCTAAAATTGCAAACAAGGAAAATCATAAGAGCTTTCTCGCAAAATCAAATACTCCCGGAATGTGTACTTGTTCCAGAATTTGTTGAAAAGTGGAAGTATTTCACATAATCATAAAAGGGTAACCATATACCATAATTCATTAAAGTTCAATTGTGAAATCCCAAAATATTTTTGACATATAGGACTTGTGAGTTGGTACCTTCAAGGTAGGGGTTAAGTCCGCATATACACTACCCTCCCCAAACGCTACTCGTGGGATTATACTGGATTTGCTATTGTTGTATACGACTTGTGGAACCTCAAGAATAATTTAACAACTGATTCAAGCCACATTTTGTTTTCACTCTATATCTTCCTTGGAGTAAACTTGAGGACAACAATAATGAGCTGAATATGGTAGGGACCGTTATATTTGAATTATGTCAGCAGCTTTTCAGACCATGATCACAAATAATGGATGGCCCAAAAACATGTGCTTGAAAAAGAGCTGATAGTAGTCAGAGTAAGAAAAAACAATAAAATAGGTCAGGTGTACCAGAATTGGCTACTTTATGGAGGTCTAGAAATTTCAATATGAAACAAGAGCAATCAGCTGATTCTCAAGAAACCACCCCACAGTAAATGACAAGGAGCTTAGGTGTATTCTGCATTTCCATTTGTGAATAGATTGGTTCACACAATTACTATAAAATACAAAATGTAAGAGCAAAATAGGAAAGTTTGTGAGAAAAGATAGAATTGAGCAAATCAAAGACTAGTATTCAAATTTCCATTAGATAAAGGAAGAAAAAGAGACCAGGATTTCAGACTCCCTAAACGAATTATGTAGTCTTACCTAGTCTTTTTTGTTTTAGATTTGCATAGCAAGAAGTGTAATGTCATAAACTTCTCCGCTAAATTAGAATCTATTTCAGAATGTTTACATATTATAACCTTAAAGCCACATTCAATATCTTAGGCCACATAAATTCTGTTCCTCTAGAAGCAGAAAACAAGAGAGAAGAAGCCATAGTGGGGGGACCAGAAAAGGTGAATCACAAGAAACAAACAGCATTTCAAAATGGGACTGAAAGCACTCTTTAGAACAAGTGCTATCAAAGGTTGAGGTAGATTAACACTTGCATAGCTGTTTTCCA